>NC_053023.1:269277344-269577344 GCF_003073215.2 Triticum urartu
AGGTGATTTCGCTCCAGGTGACGAGTACGAGCTCAAGTGGGAGTTCGACGAGGACTCTCAGCGTTATTATGTTTCCTTTCCCGATGATCAGTAGTGGTGCCTAGTTGGGGTTTGATTCAGGGCCTTGTCGCATGTTGGGTTCTCTTCTATTTTGGCGCCGTAGTCGGGCCATGAGTGCTTGTATGATGGATGTTATTTATGTACTTTGACGTGACGTGGCGAGTGTAAGCCAACTGTGTTCTTCCCCCTTTTGTTATATATTACATGGGATGTTGTAATGATTGCCTGACTTGCGACATTGCTTTCAATGCGGTTATGTCTCTAAGTCGTGCCTCGACACGTGGGAGCTATAGCTGTATCGAGGGCGTTACAAGTTGGTAATCAGAGCCTTCCCCGACCTTAGGAGCCCCATTGCTTGATCGTCTTAGCAGCCGAGTTGTGTCTAGAAAAATGTTTTGAGTCCTTAGGAATTATATATCGGAGACTTTAGGAATTCTTTTTACTTCCCAGTCTCCTCATCGCTCTGGTAAGGCATCCTGACGTAGAGTTTTGACTCTTCTCTTCTCAAATTTCACTAAAAAAAATTTTTAGGATCACGCGAGTATCTTGGATTTGTTCCGATGGCTTATGATGAGAATACTGTCTTGGTGCCTCCTGTCAGGGGTTTAGTGGAAGTGTCCCGGGGAGTTGAGCTCTGAGGTGTTGTCATCATAATTTTATCGTTGCAATTCTGAAATACTTGAGATATGTTCGCCGACATCGAAAATCTCTTTTATGCAGTTCGTTGGTGAGATAACCTCGACGCCACCCAGTACTGGGGCGGGAGTTCGGGAGCATCGCCATAACTTGTATAACGGATGCTTTTCGAAGGTTGAGGTAGATGGTTTCCGAAGTTTTCTTGGTTATGTGTTGAAGGATGGATACAGCTGGATGTAGGATTTGCTAGTTTGGGTGAGATATTATGCTTCCCCTGTATCCCCAACACCTGATTGCATAACCGGAAAGGCTCGGGAGTTTCATAGGTGGGAATTCTAGTAGCTCTAGTTCTTCTTCCACGGATATTGGTTTGAGATTGGGATTTCTTACCGATTATTCGTTCTTGATCCGTACCTTGTTGATTTATTTCTCTACCTTAATTCTACGTGGCTTCTCAATTTATGGATATGTGACCATTTGAAGAGGAATGCATTCGTTCATTTTGTTCGGATGTAAAGACTATATGTTGCAATTTTCATTCCATTGGATTCAGCTTCAATATTTATCTGTCTATGTGCTAATGGTGGTCAACCTCTTCAGGATGGCTCCTCCAACGCGCACGACTCCGAATCCTGATCCGCCACCGCCTCCACCTCCTCCAGAGGCATGGCAAGCTGTGATGGCCGCAACCAATGCAAACACTCAGCTGATCATGCAAATTCTCCAAGAGCGCAATCAAGGCAGTCAAGGGAATCAAGGCAGCAATCAGAATCACTTTGCTACACTCAACCAGTTCCTTGCTAATGGGCCAAAGACTTTCAGCAATTGTGTTGAGGCAACCGATGCTGACGATTGGCTTGTGGATCTGTGTAAGCATTTCGAGTGCAGTAACGTCACGCCTGAGGACTTTGTGAAGTTCGCTTCCTTCCAACTCAAAGATCAGGCAGCAGAATGGTTCCAGCAGTACAAGGATTCCAGAGGTGGACGTGTTATCACTTGGGATGATTTCCGTCGAGATTTCCGAGCTCATCACATTCCGCAGAGCGTGGTTGAAAGCAAGCGTGAGGAATTCCGCAATCTGAAGCAAGGCTCTTTGTCTGTCTATGACTACAACAAATTGTTCCAGAAGCTTGCCCGCTTTGCCAAGCAGGACGTGCCTGATGAGAAGAGCATGATATACCAGTTCAGGGGTGGACTCAGAGAAGATATTCAGCTCGCTCTTGTCCTCTTCGAGCCCTTGAGATACGATGAGTTCTACAACATGGCACTGAAGCAAGAGGCTGCTCAGTTGAGGTGTGATGCTTCCAGGAAGCGAGTCAGAGATGTTACTCCTTCTTCCTCTACTCAAGTGGCCAAGCAGTAGAAGTTTTGGCTTCCTCCTCCTCCGTTCCGTTAGCCGTTTCAGCAGAAGAGCAAAGGTGGCAGTGGTTCTTCCCACCCACCCAACCCAGGCTTTCAGAACAAGACTTTGTCTCAAGCTCCAAGATCGAGTGCTCCGTATCACCGTCCGCTTTCAGAGGTCATGTGCAACAAGTGCCAACAGAAGGGTCACTATGCCAACAAGTGTTTCAACCAGAGGCGTCTTCCTCCTCCTCCTCCTGTCAGATCGGCAAGTACAGCTGTGGTCAAGCATAACCCCAAGCATGCCAAGGTGAATTTAATGAATGCAGCTCAGGCAAAGGACTCGTCAGATGTGATCATGGGTAACCTTCCTGTTAATGATATTCCTGCAAAAGTTCTTTTTGACACTGGTGCATCGCATTGTTTCATGTCGAGACCTTTTGCATCTAAGCATGATTTTGTTACTCAAGTGTTGCCGAAGCCGTTGGCTATTGTCTCTCCGGCCCGTCAAATGACATCTCGAGTATGCGTTTCGGATGTTGCTATCACTTTGGGTGACTATAAGTTCTTGTCCTCTCCAAATGTTCTTGGTGACTCGGATATTGATCTTATTCTCGGGATGGATTGGCTTTCTAAGCACAAGGCTCAACTTGATTGTGTAGCCAGGAAGATTCAATTGACTCATTCGTCTGAGGATGTAATTGTCTTTGCCGCTCGGGATAATACCATTCGTCTGTTTTCTCTCAATGAGAAGGGTGAATTGGATGCCATCTCTCAAATTCCAGTCGTTTGCGAATATCAAGACGTCTTTCCAGAAGAGCTCCCAGGAATGCCTCCGCACCGGCCAGTTGAATTCGTTATTGAACTTGAGCCTGGCACGGAACCTGTGTGCAAACGTCCTTAAAAGCTCGGACCTGAAGAGTTGAAGGAGCTAAAGAAGCAACTCGATGAGCAAGAAAGAATGGGTCTCATCCGGCCTAGTACTTCTCCGTGGGGTTGTGGTGTTCTTTTTGTGAAGAAGAAGGATGGAACGGACCGACTTTGTGTTGATTACCGTCCGGTGAACAAGAAGACCATCAAGAACAAATACCCACTTCCCAACATCAATGAGCTGTTCGAACAACTCAAAGGTGCTCAAGTATTCTTCAAGCTTGATCTCCGTATGGGTTATCACCAGATTCGCATTCGTGAAGAAGATATTCCCAAGAAAGCATTCAGAACAAGCTTTGGTTCATATGAATACACCGTCATGTCTTTTGGCCTCGCCAACGCTCCTCCGACGTTCTCTCGCATGATGAACTTCATCTTCAACGCCTACACCAATGACTTCGTTTTGGTCTATCTCGATGACATTCTGGTTTTCTCGAAGAACAAGGAAGATCATGCCAAGCACTTGCACTTGGTTCTTGATAAACTCAGGGAACATCAGTTCTATGCCAAGTTCTCCAAGTGTGAATTTTGGCTCGATGAGGTTCTTTATCTTGGTCATATCATCTCTACCAAGGGCATTTCCGTGAATCCCGAGAAGGTATCCACAATTGTGAATTGGGAACCTCCTCAAAACGTGAAGCAACTCCGCAGTTTTCTCGGTCTCGCAAGCTATTGCCGAAGATTCGTTGAAAACTTTTCCAAGATCGCGAAGCCTCTCTCAAATCTTCTTCAGAAGCAAGTCAAGTATGTTTGGTCTCCAGAGTGTGATATTGCTTTCAACACTTTGAAAGAGAAGTTGATCACTGCTCCAGTTCTGACTCCGCCTGATGAATCCAAGCCGTACGAGGTCTTTTGTGATGCCTCTCTCCAAGGTCTTGGCACAGTATTGATGCAAGAGAAGAAAGTTGTTGCTTATACATCTCGCCAGTTGAAGCCTAATGAGAAGAACTACCCCACTCATGATCTCGAGTTGGCGGCAGTTGTGCATGCTCTTTTGACTTGGAGACATCTTCTATTGGGAAGAAAAGTGGACATTTTCACTGATCACAAGAGTCTCAAGTACATCTTCACTCAGCCTAATCTCAACCTAAGGCAAACTCGATGGGTCGAAATGATTCAAGAGTATAATCCGAGTATTGAGTATACTCCAGGCAAGGCCAATGTGATTGCTGACGCTTTGAGCAGAAAGGCCTATTGCAACAGTCTGATTCTCAAGCCTTATCAACCCGAGCTTTGTGAAGCTTTCCGCAAGCTTAATCTGCAAGTTGTTCCTCAAGGTTTCCTCGCCAATCTTCAAGTCTCTCCTACCTTAGAAGACCAGATTCGCCAAGCCCAACTTCTTGATGCTATGGTGAAAAAGGTGAAGATTGGGATTGCCAAGAGTCAGTCCAGGTACAAGTGCTACCGCCTTGATGACAAGAACACTCTCTTCTTCGAGGATCGTATTGTTGTGCCCAAAGGTGAACTTCGTAAAGTGATCATGAACGAAGCTCACAATTCTCTCCTCTCCATCCACCCTGGGAGCACGAAGATGTATCAGGACCTCAAGCAAGCTTATTGGTGGACTCGAATGAAGCGCGAGATCGCTCAATTCGTGAATGAATGTGATGTCTGTAGAAGAGTGAAGGCAGAACACCAAAGGCCAGCTGGCCTCCTCCAACCTCTTGCCATTCCAGAATGGAAGTTTGACCACATTGAAATGGACTTCGTGACTGGGTTTCCAAAGTCCAAGCGTGGCAATGATGCTATATTTGTTGTCATCGATAAGCTCACCAAAGTGGCTCATTTTCTGCCTATCAAGGAGTCGATCACTGTAGCTCAATTGGCGGAACTCTATACCTCTCGCATTGTCTCTCTGCACGGTATTCCTCAAGTGATCTCTTCAGACCGTGGCAGCATCTTTACCTCGAAGTTTTGGGATTCTTTTCAGAAGGCCATGGGCACCAACATCCGCTTCAGCACTGCTTTCCATTCTCAAACAAGCGGTCAAGTCGAGCATGTCAACCAGATTCTTGAAGATATGCTCAGGGTTTGTGTGATCTCCTTCGGCATGAAGTGGGAGGATTGTCTTCCTTATGCTGAATTCTCGTACAACAACAGTTTTCAAGCAAGTTCGGGCAAGGCCCCTTTTGAAATTCTGTATGGCAGGAAGTGCCGTACCCCTCTCAACTGGTCTGAAACCGGTGAACGTCAGCTGCTGAGTAATGACTTAATCACAGAAGCAGAAGAAATGTGCAAAGTCATTCGTGATAACCTTAAAGCAGCCCAATCCCGCCAGAAGAGCTACTATGATAGTAAGCACCGTGATTTGGCTTTCGAGATCGGAGATCATGTTTACCTCCGCGTCTCTCCCATGAAAGGTACTCGTCGCTTCGGTATCAAAGGGAAGCTTGCCCCTAGATACGTGGGACCTTTCAAGATTGTCAGCAAGAGAGGCGACCTCGCCTATCAACTCGAACTTCCTTCAAACTTTGCAAATGTTCATGATGTGTTCCACGTTTCTCAGCTTCGAAAGTGCTTCAAGACTCCTGACCGCACCGTCAACTTCGAGGACATTGAGCTCCAAGAAGATCTCTCTTATCGTGAGCACCCAGTTGCTATTCTTGAAGAGACTGAATGCAAGACTCGCAACAAGTCAATCAAATTTCTCAAAGTCAAGTGGTCTCACCATTCCGACCGTGAAGCTACCTGGGAACGCGAGTATCACCTCCGTTCTGAGTACCCGGAGTTCTTTCAGTCCTAGATCTCGGGACGAGATCTTTTCGTAGTGGTGGAGTGTTGTAACGCCCCAGATACGACTTTCCCAATTTGTACTCCAACTCTTGCCGTTTCCGAACTTTCCCAATTTGTACTCCAACTCTTGCCGTTTCCGGCGTTAAGTTATATTTATTTCTCGGGTTCGGGTCTTTGTCTCCGTGTTGTTTTCGTTTCTTGCATCTCATATCATGTCATCATGTGCATTGCATTTGCATACGTGTTCATCTCATGCATTCGAGCATTTTCCCCGTTGTCCGTTTTGCATTCCGGCGCTTCGTTCTCCTCCGGTGGTCATTTCTAGCTTTCTTTCGTGTGTGGGGATTAAACATTTCCGGATTGGACCGAGACTTGTCATGCGGCCTTGGTTTACTACCGGTAGACCGCCTGTCAAGTTTCGTATCATTTGGACTTCGTTTGATACTCCAACGGTTAACCGAGGGACCGAAAAGGCCTCGTGTGTGTTGCAGCCCAACACCCCTCCAATTTGGCCCAAAACCCACCAAACTCTGCTCCATGTCCTAGAGCGTTCGATCACGATCGCGTGGCCGAAAACCGCACCTCATTTGGAGTCTCCTAGCTCCCTCTATGCCTATATATACCCCCTCCATTTTTCGGATCTCGTCTCCCCCGTCCAAACCCTAAAAAAAAGATTCAGATCTGCCGCCGACGGACGTGTCCGGTGCGGACCGGACAACGTCGCCCCGTCGCGCCCAGCCACTCCCGTCCTGCCATCTGTCCCCGGGCGGTGCCCACATCGCCGCGCCCGCAGGCCCGTGCGGGGCCCTCCCGGCCCGGAGCCGCCGCCGCCCAGCACCCGCGCCCCGCCGCCTTCGTCTTCGAGCCCGGCCGCCCCGCCGCCGTGCCAACTCCGGTGACCGGCCGCCGCCTCGCCCCCTCGCCGCACCATCGCCGCCCGCGCCGCTCCGGCGGGCCACCGCCGCCGTCCGCGCCCGCCGGCGCCGCCGCACCACGCCCCGGCCTCCCCCTCGCCGCACCACGCCGCCCCGGCCTCTCCCCGCGGGCTCCAACTCCGGCCAGCTCGAGCTCAACTCCGGCGAACTCCTCGGAAACGCGCCAGATCTAGATCCAAACTTCTCCTCGGTTGACTTTTTCCCTCTCATTCCAGATTTTTATGCCTACTTTGACCGCCCGTAACTTTGCATCCGTAGCTCCGTTTTGGACATATGATATATCAAAATCTTCGCTCGACGAGTACATCATTTCAACCATTGCATCATTTTCATTTGAGTTCATCTTGATGCCCAAAATGCTGTTAGAAGGAGGCTTCGTGAGTTAATTGTCAGATCTGCTAGTTCATCTTAGACTTTTGTCATTTTTGCCATGATTATTGTGTGCATGCTATGCCTGTGAGTCCTTCATATGTTTTGTTAAGCATTTTGTCTTCTTTCCAGAGGTGCAACCCATATTTTTAGGATGTGTGTGGTGACTTGTGCAAGCTCCCAAAGAGAGGCACCCGGTAAATCTGTTTTCAGGGACTTAGTTGTTTTCACTAAGTCTGGGATATTTTAGTTCATGATGCCATATGTTCAGCTTGTTTCCTAGTGATCCGTGCCACTTTTGAGGATGATCAGTAAGGGACTTTTGTTATTCATGTTATGCTCTACCCATCCATGTCTTTGTTTGCAATTATGGAGCACCATAGCTTGAGTCAATCGAGTTCTACTTTTGCTTCGTGGTGAATCTGGGCAGATCGTCAACTCGTTTGCGATTTTGCCGGCGTTGTTATAGTTGATTCGTGCATGCTATGCCATTGTTCTTGCCATGTTCTAGCTTGTATTTTGTGCCTTCTAATATATGTATGCTTGCCTTGCTATGACTTGCACCGTGGTGAGTGCATCGAGCTCGTTTACATGCCTTCGTGAGTTATATTTCAGCATGTCTCAGTTTTCACTAAGTCTGAAAACTGATTGTGTTTTAGCTATGTTCGTGTGCCCGTTAAGTATATTTTGTGAACCCTTTTGGCCCCAGGTCACTTTGGGTCTTTTGTTAAGATTGTTGAGTAGCTCCATGCCATGTTCTTACTTGTCATGTTCAGGTCATGTATCATGTTGTTTTGCTGCTCCGAAGAGGGCTTCGTGATCTGAAATTTCAGACTAGTGTTAATTTCACTAAGTCTGTGAATCTGTTTTGCATTTGCGTTTTTGCCATGCTTGTTTGAACCTCATAATGGATGAATTGGCCGTGGCTCAGTGCTAGTCTTTTGTTAAGCATCTTGTGTGCATCCCTGCCATGTATTTTGTTGTTCATGTTTGGTGGCTGTAGCATGTTCATTTCGTTGCATTTAGATGCCTACTTGCTGTAAATCGCAGACCGGTGTCATATCTTAAAACGCTTGCCATTTCCAAACCGTAACTCCGATTCCAATGATCTTTATATCGTTTTCAAGCGATTTCATCCCCTCTATCCAGTGGCACCCTTGGAATTCCAAGTTGAGGCCAGGTTCATGCATTTCCTGTCATATCTTGCATTTTGCATCCCGCATCGCATCCCGCATAGCATATCATCATTTCATCATATTGCTTGGTCTTGCACGTGGTTGATTGTATCCTTGTTGCTTGTTTGTCTTGTTTGGGTAGAGCCGGGAGATGATTTCGCTACCGAGGAGCCCGTTGAGTTTGCTTGTGAGGATCCAGTCAACTCTGACAACTGTGCAGGCAAGATGATCATACCCTCGAAATCACTACTATCTTTGCTATGCTAGTTTGCTCGCTCTTGCTATGCCAATGCTACGATGCCTACCTTTTGCTTGTCAGCCTCCCAATTGCCATGTTGAACCTCTAACCCACCATGTCCTAGCAAACCGTTGATTGGCTATGTTACCGCTTTGCTCAGCCCCTCTTATAGCGTTGCTAGTTGCAGGTGAAGATTGGAGGCCGTTCCTTGTTGGAACATTTATTTACTTGTTGGGATATCATTATATTATCTTGTTATCTTAATGCATCTATATACTTGGTAAAGGGTGGAAGGCTCGGCCTCTCGCCTAGTGTTTTGTTCCACTCTTGCCGCCCTAGTTTCCGTCATATCGGTGTTATGTTCCCGGATTTTGCGTTCCTTACGCGTTGGGTTATAATGGGAACCCCTTGATAGTTCGCCTTGATTAAAGCTTTTCCAGCAATGCCCAACCTTGGTTTTACCATTTGCCACCTAGCCTTTTCCTTCCCTTGGGTTCTGCAGACTCAAGGGTCATCTATTTTAACCCCCCCCCGGGCCAGTGCTCCTCTGAGTGTTGGTCCAAAATAGAGCCGCCTGGCGCCACCGGGGGAAACTCGGGCTTTGGTACCGGAATGTTTATCTGAGTGTGCCCTGAGAACGAGGATATGTGCAGCTCCTATCGGGATTTGTCGGCACATTCGGGCGGTGTTGCTGGTCTTGTTTTAACCTGTCGAATGTCTTGTTGTACCGGGATACCGAGTCTGATCGGTGTGTCTCGGGTGGAGGTCTATTCCTTCGTTGACCGTGAGAGCTTGTCATGGGCTAAGTTGGGACTCCCCTGCAGGGATTGAACTTTCGAAAGCCGTGCCCGCGGTTATGGGCAGATGGGAATTTGTTAATGTCCGGTTGTAGATAACTAAACCTTAATTAATTATGAATCAACTGAGTGTGTTACCGTGATGGCCTCTTCTCGGCGGAGTCCGGGAAGTGGACACGGTGTTGGAGTTATGCTTGCGCAGGTTGTCTTCTAGATTCTCGCTCGTGCTTTGCCTCCTCTTCTCGCTCTCTTTTGCGTATAAGTTAGCCACATATGCTAGTCGCTTGCTGCAGCTCCACATATATTTGCCTTATCCATTCCTATAAGCTTAAATAGTCTTGATCGCGAGGGTGCGAGATTGCTGAGTCCCTGTGGCTCACAGATACTATAACTCCAGATGCAGGTCCAGGTTCGCTCCAGGTGACGAGTACGAGCTCAAGTGGGAGTTCGACGAGGACTCTCAGCGTTATTATGTTTCCTTTCCCGATGATCAGTAGTGGTGCCTAGTTGGGGTTTGATTCAGGGCCTTGTCGCATGTTGGGTTTCTTCTATTTTGGCGCCGTAGTCGGGCCATGAGTGCTTGTATGATGGATGTTATTTATGTACTCTGATGTGACGTGGCGAGTGTAAGCCAACTATGTTCTTCCCCTTTTATTATATATTACATGGGATGTTGTAATGATTGCCTGACTTGCGACATTGCTTTCAATGCGGTTATGTCTCTAAGTCGTGCCTCGACACGTGGGAGCTATAGCCGCATCGAGGGCGTTACATACCATTTGCTTAATAACAACTAAAAAATTTCCTAGGGAGTAATTATACTGAGGATTTCTTAATCAACCCCCCCGGGCCAGTGCTCCTTTGAGTGTTGGTCCAAACCGAGTAGACTGCAGGGCCACCTCGGGGAAACTCGAGGTTTGGTTTTACTCGTAGGATGTCTCATCCGGTGTGCCCTCAGAACAAGATACGTGCGACTCCTATCAGGATTTGTCTGCACATCGGGCAGTGTTCCCGGTCTTGTTTTACCATTGCCTAAATGTCTTGTAACCGGGATTCCGAGACTGATCGGGTTATTCCGGGAGAAGGAATATCCTTCGTTGATCGTGAGAGCTTGTGATGGGCTAAGTTGGGACACCCCTGCAGGGAATAAACTTTCGAGAGCCATGCCCGCATTTATGTGGTAGACGGGAATTTGTTAATATCCAGTTGTAGAGAACTTGACACTTGACTTAATTAAAATACACCAACCGCGTGTGTAACCGTGATGGTCTCTTTTGACGAGGTTCGGGAAGTGAACACGGTTGGGTTAGGTATGAACGTAAGTAGTTCAGGATCACTTCTTGATCACTTCTAGCTTACGACCGTTGCATAGTTTCTCATCTTACTCTTGTACTCGTATGTTAGCCACCATATTTGCTTAGTGCTTGCTGCAACTCCACCTTATAATCACGTCCTACCTATAAGCTTAAATAGTCTTGATCTCGCGGGTTTTGATATTGCTGAGTCCTCGTGACTCACAGATACTACCAAATAGTTGCAGGTGCCGATGATACCAGTGCAGGTGATGCCACCGAGCTCAGGTGGGAGCTCAACGAAGACCTTGGTCATTACTATGTTTCCTTTTCGGATGTCCAGTAGTGGTGCCCAGTTGGGATGGTCGGGATTTAGCATTTGGGTCTATCTTCTTTTCATTTGGATCCGTCCGTAGTCGGAACTTGTGTGTACTCTAAATGATGTATGGATAATTTGATCATTGTGTGATGTGGCGATTGTAAGCCAACTATTTACTTCCTTGTTCTTGTACATGGGATTGTGTGAAGATGACCCTTCTTGCGACAATACCAAAATGCGGTTATGCCTCTAAGTCGTGCCTCAACACATGGGAGATATAGCCGCATCTTGGGCGTTACAAGTTGGTAATCAGAGCCATCCCCGACTTAGGAGCCCCCTACTTGATCGAAACGCTGACGTTGTTGAGTCTATAACAAAACTGTTTTAAGTCTTAGGATTATATTTATCGGAGAGTAGGATTCTTTTTAATCCTCAGCCCCCTTCGTCGCTCTGGTAAGGACTCCTCATGTAGATGTTTTGACTTTCCTCTCCTCATTTTCACTAAAAAAATTAGGATCACGAGGGTATCTTGGGATCATTCCGATATTCTTGTGACGAGAACATTGTTCTTGGTGCCTCCTGACATTTAGGGGTTGTGACAGTGTCCCAGGGAGTTGAGCTCTGAGGTGTTGTTGTCACATTTTTATCGTCGTAGTTCTGGAATACTTGAGTTCACCGACATCAAAAATCTCTTTTATGCAGTTAGTGGTGAGATAACCTCGATGCCACCCAGTACTAGGGAGGGAGTTCGGGAGTATTGCCACAGCTCGTATAACGGATGCTTTTCGAAGGTTGAGGTACACGATTTCCGGAATTTTCTTGGTTATGTGTTGACAGATGGATACAGTTGGAGCGTAGGGCTTGTTAGTTGTGTCATATATATTGTGCCTCCATGTATCCCCAACACAAGATTGCATAACCAAAAAGTTTTGGGAGTTTATAGGTGGGAATTCAAGTAGCTCTTAGTTATTCTTCCGGTAGATATTTGGTATGTGATTGGCTGATCCTTACCATTTATTTGTTCCAGTCGTACCTTGTTGTTTCATTCATCAACCTGTGTCTAAGTGGCTTCTCACCTTAATGGTCGTGTAATGTTAACTTTGGAATTCATTCGTTCAATCTTTGTTCAAATGTTTATTGTGAAGACTATATGTTGCAATTTCTGTCTGTTGATTCAGCTTGTCTATCTGTCTATCATGGTTCTAACGGATGTCACCCTCTTCAGGATGGCTCCTCCAACGCGTCTGAATCCAGACCGCAACGATGGGCATCAGGCGAACCATCCACCTCCGCCACCTCCTCCGCCTCCGGAGGCATGGCAAGCTGCCATGGCAGCCACCAACGCCAATACCCAGATGCTTTTGCAGCTCTTGCAAGAGCACAACCAAGGTCAAGGCAACCAAGGGAATCAAGGTCAAGGGTAATTCAACAATCAGCGTCAGTTCGCTACCCTCAACCAGTTTCTTGCAAATCAGCCAAAGTCTTTCAGCAATTGTGCCGAGGCCATGGACACCGATGATTGGCTCGTGGACATCAACAAGCATTTTGAATGTGGCAATGTCAGGCCTGAGGACTACTCAAGTTATTTCAGCTCAACGACTAAGCAGCTGATTGGTATCAGCAATACAAAGATTCTAGAGGGGGTCGAGAGATTACCTGGACTGACTTCTGCCGGGATTTTTGAGCTCATCACATTCCAACAAGTGTTGTCGACAGCAAGCATGAGGAATTCCGCAATCTCAAGCAAGGAAGTATGTCCGTGTATCAATACCACATCCAGTTTCAGAAACTTGCTCGCTTCGCAAGGCAAGACGTTCCTGATGAAAAGAGCATGATCTATCACTTCAGGGGTGGCCTTAGAGAAGATCTGCAGTTAGCTCTTGTTCTTGTTGAGCCTACTCAGTTTGATCAGTTCTACAACATGGCCCTCAAGCAAGAAGATGCTCAGCTCAAGTGTGAGGCTTCAAAGAAGAGAATCAGGGATGCACTTCAATCGCCTTCTTCCTCGCAAGTGGAAGCTAAGCAACAGAAGTTCTGGCTTCCTCCGCCTCCTCCGTTTCGTCAGCAATACCAGCAGAAGAACAAAGGTGGCCATGGATCTTCCCACCCAACCTAGGCTATCAGAACAAGTCTCAGACTCAAGCTTCGAGGACAGGTGGTCCTCCTCCTCCTTATCATCGCCCGCTCTTAGAGGTTACTTGCAACAAGTGTCAGCAGAAAGGTCACTATGCAAACAAGTGCTTCAACCAAAGGATCCTTCCACCTCCTCCTCCTGTGAGGTCTTCAAGCAATGCAGTTGTCAAACACAATCCAAAGCATGCAAAGGTGAACATGATGAATGCAGCTCAAGTAGAGGATTCTTCAGAAGTGATCATGGGCAACCTATCAGTTAACTCCATTCCTGCAAAAGTACTGTTTGATTCTGGTGCATCGCATTCTTTCATGTCATACCCATTTGCATCGGAGCATAATTTTGACCCAGAGGTTTTGGCGAAAGTTATGGAAGTGGTTTCCCCGGGAAAGCTTATAACTTCTAGTTTGGTAGCTCCTGATGTCACCATTAAGATGGGAAACTATAAATTCCTGGCTTCCCCAATTGTTCTCGGAGACTCGGATATTGATCTAGTTCTCGGCATGTATTGGCTTTCTAAGCACAAGGCCTTCCTTGATTGTGCTGCCAGGGAGGTTAAATTGACGCACCCTTCTGAGGATGTGATCTTCGATGCTTCTCGTGATGAAATCGTTCGGTTGTTCTCTCTCAATGAGAAGGGAGAGTTAGATGGTATTTCTCACATTCCAGTTGTTTATGAGTACCAAGATGTCTTTCTAGAAGAGCTTCCGGGTATGCCTCCTCACCGGCCAGTCGATTTCGTTATCGATCTTGAGCCCGGTATAGAACCCGTTTGCAAGCGCCCATACATGCTTGGGCCAAAGGAGCTGAAAGAATTGAAGAAACGGCTCGATGAACAAGAGCGTCTGGGTCCGATCAGACCAAGTTCATCTCCATGGGGTTGTGGTGTTCTTTTTGTCTAGAAGAAGGATGGCACGGACTGACTTTGTGTCGATTACCTCCCATTGAACAAGAAGACAATCAAGAACAAGTACCCACTTCCCAATAACAATGATCTATTTGAGCAACTCAAAGGTGCAAAGGTGTTTTCCAAGCTTGACCTCCGTATGGGTTATCATCAGATTCACATTCATGAAGAAGATATCCCTAAGACAGCATTCAGAACAAGCTTTGGTTCTTATGAATACACTGTCATGTCTTTCGGCCTTGTCAATGCCCCTCCAACATTCTCTCATATGATGAACTTAATATTCAACCCCTACACCAATGAATTCGTCCTTGTGTATCTCGATGATATCTTGGTGTTCTCCAAGAATAAGAAGGATCATGCCAAACATTTGCAATTGGTGCTCGACAAGCTCCAAGAGTATCTATGCAAAGTTCTCCAAATGCGAGTTTTGGATTGATGAAGTTCTTTACCTTGGCCACATCATCTCCGCCAAGGGCTTTGCTGTTAATCCGGAGAAGGTTTCTACAATTGTGAATTGGGAGCCTCCTCAGAATGTCAAGTAGGTCCGTAGTTTCCTTGAGCTTGCAAGCTATTGCCGAAGATTTGTTGAGAATTTCTCAAAGATTGCTAAACCTCTTTCCAACCTCCTCCAATAGGATGTCAAGTATTCCTGGACTCCTGAGTGTGATATTGCTTTCACCACTCTCAAAGAAAAACTCGTCACAGCTCCTGTCCTAAGTCCTCCTGATGAGTCCAAGCCATACGAAGTTTTCTACGATGCCTCATTGCAAGGTCTCTGATGAGGACATTAATACCATTGTTACACCCACAACCCCTGTTGTTATACATACTGGACCAATTACTAGAGCTCGCGCACGCCAATTAAATTATCAGGTACTTCCGTTTCTTGGTAATGATTCTAATGTTCATGAGAATATGATGCTGCCTAAATTGGATACATTTGTTTTGCTTACAGATGAAGGCTCTGGCATGGATAAGAGGGATGAACACTGGAGCAAGACCAATCATGGAGATGATGGCATGCGCAAGGGGATCAAGAATGGAGTTACAAGTGATGATTTCAGGACTTTGAAGCCATCATAAGGAGTGCATGAAGCCTTGGACGAAATATACAAGATGCCACTTCACAAATTTCATCCAAAGGCTATTCTCGGTGCTGTGTCACCTTATTATTGGGACAGGCCCATGTATTTTTGAAATACTTAAGTATAGGCTGTTTTTAGAATCCGTATGCGTGGGGAAACAAGAGTTAGGGTTGGTTTCGGACCCCTCCTCCAAGGTCCACGAAATCCCCCCCTCTTCCTCCATATATACAGCCCTTAGGGCGTTGTTTAGACTTTGGGTTTTGTTTAGATTAATGTTTGCCATAGCTGCAACTTCGCGTACTTCGTTTGTGTTCAACGACCAGACAAAGGCGTCACAGAACCCCACCTATGATCAATAAAGCTTTCCTCTTATATTCGCAATATCCAGTGATGAGGACATCAATACCATTGTTACACCCACAGCCCCTACTGTTACATATACTGGACCAATTACTAGAGCTCGCGCACGCCAATTAAATTACCAGGTACTTTCGTTTCTTGGTAATGATTCTAATGTTCATGAGATTATGATGCTGCCTAAATTGGATACATTTGTTTTGCTTACAAATGAAGGGCCTAGCTTGGAGAAGGATGAACATTGGAGCAAGAACACGCATGGAGTTGATGGCATGTGCAAGGGGATCAAGAACGGAGTTACAAGTGATGATTTCAGGACTTTGAAGCCCGCCATAAGGAGTGCATGAAGCCTTGGACGAAATATACAAGATGCCACTTCATAATATTCGTCCATAGGCTATTCTAGGTGCTGCGTCACCTTATTAATGGGCCAGGCCCATGTAATTTCGAAATACTTAAGTATAGGCTATTTTTAGAGTCCGTCTGTGTGGGGAAACAAGAGTTAGGGTTGGTTTCGGACCCCACCCTCAAGGGCCACGAAATTCCCCCCTCTTCCTCCATATATACAGCCCTTAGGGCGTCGTTTAGACTTTGGGTTTTGTTTAGATTAAAAGTTCGCCATAGCTGCAACTTCGCGTACTTCGTTTGTGTCCAACGACCAGACCAAGACGTCACAGAACCCCACCTTGATCAATAAAGCTTTCATCTTATATTCGCAATATCCCGATTGCAATCTCAGTTTCTTGCTTGTTCTTCGTTTGCTCGCAGGAAACAGACCCTCGTGGTCAGGTTGATCGTGCTCCGGCGTGGTCAATAACCCTCGGAAGTTAGTTTAGCGATTGCTAAGGCGCGACGTCTCGCACGTTCGTAGTCGGATCGTCAAGGTCGACTCCCATAGAAAACGATAGCCACCATCTCATCGAAACATCGGGACACCTTAGCCTCTATCATCCAGAGTGCAATCTTAGTTTCTTGCTTGTTCTTTGTTTGCCTGCAGGAAACAGACCTTCGTGGTCAGGTTGATCGTGCTCCGGCATGGTCAATAACCTCTCGGAGTTGGTTTAGCGATTGCTAAGGCGCGACGTCCTCGCACATTCGTAGTCGGATCGTCAAAGTCGACTTCCTCCAAAATGATAGCCACCATCTCATCGAAAGACGGGATACCATTGCCTCTATCAAGTGGTATCAGGTTTCAAGGTTGCTCGGTGAGATTTTACAGTTATTCATAGTTTAGATCGAGTCTGTTCTTCATACCTACAATCCATGAAAAAGCCAAAAAATTAGGGTTAGTTCATAATATCTGAACCAATCTGAGCCTTTGCATAATATTTTTAGGGTTTAGCATTCTTGAATTTGCGGTTGCATCATCGTTGTCGGTGTCAAAACCGGCGGATCTCGGGTAGTGGGTCCCGAACTGTGCGTCTAGGCCGGATGGTAATAGGAGGCAGGGAACACGATGTTTTACCCAGGTTCGGGCCCTCTTGATGGAGGTAAAACCCTACATCCTGCTTGATTAATATTGATGATATGGGCAGTACAAGAGTAGATCTACCATGAGATCAAGGAGGCTAAACCCTAGAAGCTAGCCTATGGTATGATTGTTGTGTATGGAGTTGATTGCCTACGGACTACAACCCTCCGGTTTATATAGACACCGGATAGGGTTAGGGTTACATAAAGTCAGTTACAATGGTAGGAGATCTTGAATATCCGCATCTCCAAGCTTGCCTTCCATGCCAAGGAAAGTCCCATCCGGACACGGGACGAAGTCTTTAATCTTGTATCTTCATAGTCCAGCAATCCGGCTGAAGGTATAGTCCGGCTACCCAAACACCCCCTAATCCAGGACTCCCTCAGTAGCCCCTGAACCAGGCTTTCAATGATGACGAGTCCAGCGCGCAAATTGTCTTCGGCATTGCAAGGCGGGTTCCTCCTCCAAGTCCTTCAATAGAAGATTGTAAACACCAAGAGTAGTGTTCGGCTCTGCAAAATAAGCTTCCACATATTGCCATAGAGAGAATAATATTAACACAAATCAAATCTGCTGACGTATTCCGCAGTGCGTCATCACACTACAGCCAAGTCCTTCACTCGAATCGTTTTTACTTTTCCACCTCAGCATGTTTTGCGAGGCGGATTCCTTGGCACGTCTTGTCAAAGCAGAGATCGTGTACCGCCTTTACGAGATTCTCATCAATACGGACGTGGGTAACCCAACCGCGCCATTTATCACGACGCTTGGGAGGCAAGCGAGTTTTACTAGGCTGGTGGGGATGCACAACCGCATCCGCCCATATAAGGGGATAAGGATCCACCTTTTTACCTATGCCTTCTTCCTCCTTTGCCTATCCATCTCCTGCGCACTCGAGCTCCAGCGCCCAAGCCCGCACTTCCCACCTCAACCTTCTCCAACAATGTCCGGAGCGGGAGGCAAGTGGATGGTCTCCTCCGCTACGGAGGGCCAAGTCAAGAAGCTAAGGAAGGCCGGATACCTGTCTAAGGACATCGCGCACCGGCTTCCCGAAAAGGGGCAGCTTCTCCCCACCCCAAGGCCCCATGAGAGGGTAGTATTTCTTCCCCACTTCCTCCGTGGACTGGGTTTTCCACTCCACCCATTTGTCCGGGGGCTCATGTTCTACTACGGCCTGGATTTCCACGATCTGACCCCGAACTTCATCCTCAACATCTCGGCGTTTATCGTCGTGTGCGAGGCTTTCCTCCGTGTCCGCCCTGATTTCGTCCTCTGGCTCAAGACCTTCAACGTCAAGCCCAAGGTGGTGCGTGGCAGCCAGGCGGAGTGCGGAGGCGCCATGGCGGGCAAGATGGCCAACGTCCTATGGTTTGAGGGCTCTTTTGTGGAGACCCTAAAGGGGTGGCAATCCGGGTGGTTTTACATCACCGAGCCACGCGATCCAAACTGGATCGCAGCCCCCGAGTTACGATCCGGACCCCCCACGCAGCTTATGTCCTGGAAAGAGACGGGCCTGTCGTGGGGTGACGAAAAAGAGGTGACCAGATTGCAAACATGCATCCAGTCCCTGGTGAACAAGCCAATCCGGCTTGTTAATGTAATCCAGGTTATGCTCGTCCGTTGGATCCTCCTGTGCAAACAACGGGATTTTAATCTGTGGGATTTCGACCCGGCGTAGCACCAAACCCTTAGCAGGCTCTTCGACACGACGTACGAAGATGCCTGGAAGGTGCTATTCAAGGGCGCCGAGGCTCTCGCATCCGCTTTCGAGGACCGCGGATACAGCTCGCAGCGTCACGCTAGCGAGGTAAGCTATCTTCACCTTTTACAGGATGTTAAGCTTTTTTCATAGTTTGACTCTATGCGGGATCTAAACTCCCTTACCTTTGACAGGCTTGGCGAGCGATATCCGGACCGATTAACTGTCCGGCTCCGCTGCCCGAAGACCCATCCCCAGCTCTACTAGTGAAGCTGTTGGTTCCGGCGCCTTATGTGGTGCTGGAGAAGAAGGCCAAGAAGAAGAAGACCACGGGGACTCGAAAGAGTGCCTGTAACGTGGTGGTGTCGGACTCATCATCCGACGAGTCCGAGATGCCCTCTTCCCGTGAAAACGAGGAGGAGGAAGAAGAAAACTCTCCCCCCCAGCGGAGGGAGGAGAGAAGAGGAAGGCCGCCCCAACGGGGGAGGCCGAGGGGTCTAGGAAAAGGAAGACCCCTCCGCCGGACTACGCCCCCAACGCCGAAGAGGGCAAAGAGGAGTGGCCAACCAGGGCCAAGCGTCCGGCGAAATCGTAAGTTCGGATATCAGAATAACTCATGATGTTCCTTTGTTGCACAGCTTTCCCTAATGTCGAATGTAATTATGCAGTCCGCCCCGGGCCGAATTCGACGAATCATCGGGCGGCTCGCTGGACTCATCGGACGTGAACTCAGTTCCGCCCACTGTCTCCCCCCGCACTGCAGACGACGCCGAAGTGGCGTCACGACAAGCTCCGGGGCAGCAGGAGGTGGTCCCGGAGGAGCCGCAAGGCAACCTCCCAGACTCCAGGAGTGAAGGGGATAAGGCCCCCCCAGGGCTCCAAGTCCGGCTTTATGCCGGACACCGCGCCGGAATCTTCCACAGTTCCGGACCGCGGTAGGCGAACTCCTTTCAAGAGGAGCAAGCCTTCTGAGCCGGCGGCCTCCGTCCAACCGGAGGTGCCGGACAATCTGCTGGAGGTGCTTGACGGCGCCTCCATCGACGAGGGGCACCGTACTATTATGAGTATGGTGATCCAGAAGGTTCAGTCCGCCAAGAGCAGACTGACTGAAGCTTGTGCTAGCCTTCTGACAGGCTTCGAGGTAAGTAAAAATATGTAAAAATATTACCGTATAGACAGTAGCCCCTAATGCTCTGTTTGGCGTTCGGAAAGAAAAGCCGAATAGAGGATCTAGTAAATATCGCAGGAGTCTAACTAAAAAGGAGTCAATACACATATGCAGGCTTCGCTGCTGGCCACCGCCGCACTGACTGCAGAGGTGGGTGCCCTGAAGCAGGGCCTCGAGCGGACCGAGCAAGAGCTCGACCTTGCCAAACGGCAGCTCGAGGAGAAAGAAGGTAAGAGATACCTTATTGAAAAATGCCTATGGGAAGGCGCAATTGCAAAAAATGACAGGAGTATACTGCTTATTGTAGGGGCCACAACTGAGGTGGCGACCCTCAAGCAGGCGCTGTCCGAGGCCGAGAAGAAAGCGGCCACGGAGTGCGCCGAGCGGGAGAAATTTGAGGCGCAGGTCGGCGAGGTGCGGCAAGAGCTTCAGGTTCTCATGCAAAAACATGAGAGTTTGGAGCTCGACTCAAAGACGCGAGCGTCCGAGCTTGTGGCGGCCCTTAAAACTGCCAAATCTGCCAAGGCCGAAGCCCAGAAGGCCCTCCAGGAATTGGATGCGGTGAAAAAGATAGCGGTGGGTAAGGCATTCTATATGCAAAGCAGACATATAAAAGTAACTACTTGTTACTTACCCGAATCCGGAGCTCTCCAGGGGCATTCGCAGATCTTCCCCGCAGCGTATCCGATGCCGCCGCATTCTACCGAGCCAAGGAAGGCAGCTCGACGGAGAAGGTGTTCTGGTCTCAGTACGCTGAGGCTAGACAGCCTGTGCCCTTGAGCGACCAGCTGAAGCAGCTGGTCGAGCTCCACAAGGCGGCCGAACAGGCCCTGAAGGGCTTCATAGTTCCGCTGTGGCCTAGAGAGGCCCTGCCTGGGAGCTACTTCGGACTGGTGCGGCAGCTGGTGGAGGCTTGTCCAAGGCTCGAGGTCATCAAGCGCTCCGTCTGCATCGAAGGTGCCCGTAGGGCCCTTGCCCGTGCAAAGGTGCATTGGGGTAAGCTGGACGGTGAGAAGCTTGTGAAGGACGGGCCGCCACCGGGGAAGGAGCATCGCAAGCCCGAGAACTATTACAAGGATGTTCTTGCTGGTGCCCGCCTTGTGGCGGATGAATGTACCAAGAATGTAATTTTTGAATGAACTCGCTCGTGTTATCCTGTGCGCTGAAAACTTGTTCATATGCGCTAAGCAATGCTTGAATTTAAAATATTACTTTCTGTGCGGCCGTTTATCAAAAATTGAGAGATGGCCCGTCGTCGGCTTCTGCCCCCGTGCCACTAGTGCTGGGGTGTTCGGGATAAACCTGAGCTCTTTTTCCCATAGTTGGGTCCTTCGAGGGAGGCGCTCAGCACAACGAACCAGGCAATCGGACTATAATGCTTGAACACTCTCACTTAGCCATAGAACTCTATAATTTTAAATTTCGGCGAAGCCCCTAGTTCGGAAGACCGAGTTCGGGGCGCTATCCACGCCTTGGCCGGACAAAGCCAGCTCCTCGCTCGAAGCGGCATAAGCCTTTAGGGACTCGAAAAACCTCTCGAACAGCGACCGGTCTCTCGCCACATCATGACAGTCAGTTTTAGCTTTCTCCACTGAGGTGCTTAACCCAGCTAAACCGGGGCACAATCGCAGTGGTTCTCCTAGTGCTACCTTAGCCGATAGAGCGGAACGTAAGGCACCAAAACATAGGAGCCGGGCAAACCCAACTATTGACCCAAATCATGATTCGGAGCCGATGCATATAGTGCTATAAGTTCGGGGTGCCGCACTTGTGAAAGTGTACGGACTTCTCACACCATTATGAGGGGTACTGAAGCCCCTGGCGTGTTTGCTGTACCATGGTGTACGGGTGCAATCATGTCATTTAATAAACATAAATGTGAAAAGAAGATAATGCAAAAAATAGACAAGAAGCTAAGCATTGTTTATAGAGAGGCCATTTATCAAAGCCGAACGATACAAATAGTGCGGTAAGCAAAAGATATTGGACTATTCAGTATGTCCTGACCAGGGGCAGGCCGCGGAATTGTATTTAAAATAGGTATACCGCTCGTAACAGAGACCACCTGGTAGTTCCATAATGCGGCATGGCTTGTCTGCCTACCTGGATCTTGCATCGTTTGTGCGGCAGTCGAATTGCCGAACAGGTCGTCCGAAGTATGGAGTCCTGAAAGTAAGAAAAAATTAAAAAAAAGAATCCGGCAGCCCCTAGTACGTTTTAAGCCGTATTTTGGGCGTGCCGTTATTATGCCCCTTCCCCTGTGCCCATGGTATTTCAAGGGCGTAGTTATGTACGTGAGGTACTGGTTTCGCTATGTCGCGAAAGCTGGGGTTGGGGCTGCATTGCTACGCTTGCTCAGAGTGTGCCAGGCGGTCCTGCTGTGGGTTACTCCTCGCGCGCTTGGTAGTGTCTGGCTTTTTAATGGCCGGACTGGAGAATTGCCTTAGAAGGCTACTTTGTACCTCCACTACGAGAGCCGCCGTATGATCCTCCGTACAGAGGGAGCGTTCGGTGTTTCCGTTGACCGTAATTACTCCTCGAGGGCCTGGCATCTTGAGCTTGAGATATGCGTAGTGCGGCACCGCATTGAACTTTGCAAATGCGGTTCGTCCAAGCAGGGCGTGATAGCCACTGCGAAACGGGACTATATCGAAGATTAACTCTTCGCTTTGGAAATTATCCGGGGATCCGAAGACCACGTCAAGTGTTACTGAGCCTGTACAGTTGGCTTCTACACCTGGTATAACGCCTTTAAAGGTCGTTCTTGTGGGCTTAATCCTTGAGGGATCTATGCCCATTTTCCGCACTGTATCCTGATAAAGCAGGTTCAGGCTACTGCCGCCGTCCATGAGGACTCTTGTGAGATGAAATCCATCAATGATTGGGTCGAGAACCAATGCGGCGAAGCCGCCATGACGGATGCTAGTGGGATGGTCCCTTCGATCAAAAGTGATCGGGCAGGAGGACCATGGGTTGAACTTTGGGGCGACTGGCTCCATCGCGTATACGTCCCGTAGCACACGCTTCCGCTCCCGCTTGGGAATGTGGGTTGCGTATATCATGTTCACCGTCCGCACTTGTGGGGGAAAGCCCTTCTGTCCATTGTTGTTCGGCGGCTTGGGCTCCTCGTCGTCGCTCTGCAACCCCTTGTCTCTATTTTCGGCCCTTAACTTGCCTGCCTGCTTGAACACCCAACAATCCCTGTTAGTGTGATTGGCTGTCCTTTCGGGGGTGCCATGTATCTGGCACAAGCGATCGAGTATTCGGTCCAAACTGAACGGGACCTGAGTATTCTTTTTGAATAGCTTTTTCCGCTGACCGGATTTATAGCCTTTGAATCCGGCATTGACTGCCATGTCTTCATTGCTGTCGCTGTTAAAACGGCGTTTTTGCTTATTCCGACGTGTCCTGCCACTTTTGTCCTTGGTATCCGAATTACCAGGGTTCTTTGATAAGTTATTACTGTGAGCTAGCCAGCTGTCTTCTCCCGCGCAAAAGCGGGTCATGAGTGTCGTGAGGGCTGCCATGGATTTCGACTTTTCCTGTCCCAGGTGCCGGGCAAGCCACTCGTCGCGGATGTTATGCTTGAAGGCTTCTAGGGCCTCTGCGTCCGGACAGTCGACTATCTGGTTTTTCTTTGTTAGGAACCGTGTCCAGAATTGTCTGGCCGATTCCTCTGGCTGCTGAATTATGTGGCTTAAGTCATCGACATCCGGCGGTCGCACGTAAGTGCCCTGGAAGTTGTCGAGGAATGCGGCTTCCAGGTCCTCCCAAGAACCGATTGAGTCTGCTGGCAAGCTGTTAAGCCAATGCCGGGCCGGTCCTTTAAGTTTGAGCGGGAGGTATTTGATGGCGTGTAGATCATCGCCGTGTGCCATGTGGATGTGAAGGAGATAATCCTCGATCCATACCGCCGGATCTGTTGTGCCATCGTATGATTCGATGTTTACGGGTTTGAAACCCTCTGGGACTTTATGATCCATTACTTCATTTGTGAAGCATAGCGGGTGTGCGGCGCCTCTTTACTGGGCTATATCACGACGCAGCTCGGAAGAGCTATGCCTGTTGTGTTCGGCCCGGCCGGATTTGTTGTATCCGGAGTGAAGATCATTGTCACATGCCGTAGGGTGCCTGCGCGATCCGTAGATCGATCTTGTTTGTCTTGCCTTATCCTCCAGTATGTCTCGCAGGTCCGCCGCATTTTCCCGTGCCTTAGTTGAGCGGCGTCGGGGCATGGCTTGGGTGGAGGGCCGAGAGGCCTCTCTGTCGCGGCCGCGAGGTGGCCGGTCTGCCATGTCATGCGCTGGTGATGTAGGTGCTTCCTCCTTTGATCGGGGTAGCGGCCTGCGCTTCGGGTAACTCTTGGAGGGGCGTTCGAGTTCGTACTCTTCGGCCGCAAGGACTTCAGTCCATCTGTCAGCTAGCAAATCTTGGGCAGCTCTAAGCTGTTGCTGCTTTTTCTTGAGGCTGCTTGCCGTGGCTAAAAGCCTGCGTTTAAAACGCTCTTGTTCGGCGAGGTCTGATGGTATGACGAATTCGTCGTCATCGAGGCTTGCCTCGTCTTCGGAGGGAGGCGTATAGTTATCATCCTCGACCTCTCGGTCTGCCGCTCTCTCATGAGGGCTGGCTTCTCCATCTTCTTGTGCCGAATCTTGCTGAGGTGGGTGTTCTTCGGCGCTATCCGGGGTAGTATTATCTCCCGTGCCGGAATCACCATTTTTGCTTTGGCGGGATTTAGAGCGGCGCCGCTGACGCCGGCGCTTTGGCTGTTTCTTGGGGGTGTCATCCCCCACTGTTCCATCGCCATCTCCATCTTTTGGAGTATCCACCATATGTATGTCATATGACGAGGTGGCCTTCCAGCGCCCTACAGGTGCTGGTTCCTGTTCGTCTCCTACATCGTCGTCCATGCCATCGATGTCTTCGGAGCTGAAGTCAAGCATGTCGGTTAGATCGTCGACAGTGACTACAAAGTGGGTGGTGGGTGGGCTTTGAATTTCCTCATCGTCCGTATCATAACCTTGCTGACCGTAGTCTGGCAGGGCTCTCCTGATAAAGAGAGAGACTTAAGAGAATTCAGGATGTCGCCAAAAGGCGAATGCTGAAAGATGTCTGTGGCGGTGAACTCCATTATCGGCGCCCAATCGGATTCGATTGGCAGGGGCGCGGGGGGTTCGGAGTCCAGGGAGGAGTCCGGATCCTCGGGGTCACGGGGCGTGCAGAGTGCGGGGCTAGCGTTTGGCTCGATCGCTTTCGAGATCGCAGCCCCCGAGGTGACGTCCAACCGCTCATCCTCGATTGGCGCAATGGGCTCCGAGTTAGGGGTCGGAACCAATGCGTGTGCGGCCTCCAGGACACTGTCCGGGGGTAGAGCTAGATCATGCCCCTCGAGATAGTGCGGCGCGCTTGGCCGTGGCTCGAGCCCGTCGAAGATCAAGTCTCCGCGGATGTCAGCCATGTAGTTTAAGCTTCCAAACCTGACTTGATGGCCAGGGGCGCAGCTTTCAATCTGCTCCAGGTGGCCGAGCGAATTGGCCCGCAGAGCGAAGCCGCCGAAGACGAAGATCTGTCCGGGGAGCAAAGTCTCACCCTGGACCGCATCGTTGTTGATGATCAAAGGAGCTATCGGGCCTAAAGGCGATGACACAGAGGAACTCTCAATGAAAGCACCAATGTCGGTGTCAAAACCGGCGGATCTCGGGTAGTGGGTCCCAAACTGTGCGTCTAGGCCGGATGGTAACAGGAGGCAGGGAACACGATGTTTTACCCAAGTTCGGGCCCTCTTGATGGAGGTAAAACCCTACATCCTGCTTGATTAATATTGATGATATGGGTAGTACAAGAGTAGATCTACCACGAGATCAAGGAGGCTAAACCCTAGAAGCTAGCCTATGGTATGATTGTTGTGTATGGAGTTGATTGCCTACGGACTACAACCCTCCGGTTTATATAGACACCGGATAGGGTTAGGGTTACATAAAGTCGGTTACAATGGTAGGAGATCTTGAATATTCGCATCGCCAAGCTTGCCTTCCACGCCAAGGAAAGTCCCGTCCGGACACGGGACAAAGTCTTTAATCTTGTATCTTCATAGTCCAGGAGTCCGGCTGAAGGTATAGTCCGGCTACCCGAACACCCCCTAATCCAGGACTCCCTCAGTCGTGTCTAGTTGCTGGTCTTCGTGTCTAGTCCTTTAGAGTTTCGAGTTCTGTTCACAAGTTGTCATGCCGCCACTGCATCATCATCGTCACCGCTGCCATATACCACCATCATTGTCGCCGCTGCCATATACCACCATCGTCATCACCACTGCCATATACCACCATGGTCATCACCGCTGCCATATACATGAAAACCCAGAATTATAGGGGATCCCAACAGTTTTTGAGGGTAGAGTATTCAAGCCAAAGAATATTCTCAAGTATTAGCAGCTGAGTTCTCAATTCAACCACACCTGGAAACTTAATATCTGCAGCAAAGTATTTAGTAGCAAAGTAATATGATAGTAGTGGTAATGGTAGCAAAAGTAATATTTTTGGTTTTATAGTGATTGTAACAGTAGCAACGGAAAAGTAAATAAGCGAAGAACAATATATGAAAAGCTCGTAGGCATTGTGATGTAGGGTAGGAACCCTATAGGTCGATCTTTCATGATAGGAGCGGATCCCGCGACGAACATGAAGAACACAAGGTGGAAAAAGAAGGGAAACACAAGAGAATCACTAAACCAACACAAGAAAGTCACACATGTGCTAGATCCTCGAATACATAGGGTTCACATGGTACACGATCAACCAAGGACGATACAAGGGTAACGGTCTTCTCCGTGAGGAGGTCTTGATGTTCTTCCCTAAAGAGGGGTCTTGAATCCACTTGGGGGATCTTCTCCATAGGAGGCTCAAATCTTCGAGGAGAAGGTAACCAAGTGGATGAGCAAAGATCTCACACAAAATATGAGCTAATCCTTTTGCTAACCCTAGAAAGTTGGACGAGGTGGAGTATATATAGTCCTAGTGCAAAAGAGGGGGCGAAGGGGTACATGGGCTGCGGCCCAACTCAAAACGGTGCACACGCGTCGGACGTCCGGGGTCACCGGTCGTCCGGAGGCTCGTGAGGGTCCGGACGTCTGGTGGCGTCGTTCGTTCGGTCTGGGTGGGACGTTCGGAGCCTGGAGATCGTCGCAGGTCCGGTCCTGGCCGGTCATCCAGAGCCTGTAGCTTCCTCTTCATCACTTCTTCACCGTTGTTGTCACGTCCACCTTCCTCTTCCTCTTCTCCTTGCTCCTTAGCTTCTCCATGATACCTGAGCATGCACAAAGTGTCCGTATGAGGTAGTAGCCATGTCTCATGTGTATCAAAGTGGAATTGTGAGAGGAGAGATGTCACCTCGGTTTCAAGAGCTCTTGCACGTGCTCGTGTCATGGGTCCAAGAGGTATCGTAGGAGATGTAGTTGGGTCCATGGGGATGGCCTTGGGATGCTCCGCATCATCTCCCCTCCCTTGGGGAAGATCCGTCCTCGGATCAAATTCTTCATCAACATGGAAGGGAGAAAGATCTTTGATGTTGAAGATGTCGCTCACGTTGTACTTGTCACGCGGGAGGTCGATCTTGTAAGCATTGTCATTGTATCACGCGAGCACCTTGAAGGGTCCATCCGCTCGGGGTCGAAGCTTGGACTTGTGTTCTTGTGGAAAGCGGTCCTTCCGAAGGTGTAGCCACACGAGATCACCAATGTTGAAGACCATAGGGTGCTTGTTGAAGTTGAGCTTGGTCGCAAGGCATTGAACTTGGCGCTCGATGGCGTTTCTTGTATCTTCATGCACCTTCTTGAGATGTGTCACACATGTACTTGCGTCCAAATTGATGTGCTCTTGGAGTGGTAGAGGGAGAATGTCCAAAGGGGACAAAGGGTTGAAACCGTAGACGACCTAAAAAGGGGGACTTGCCGGTTGTTGAGTGTCTTGCTTGGTTGTAGGCGAACTTGGCGATAGGTAGGCACTCCTCCCACTCCTTGATGTTCTTCTTGATGAGTACCCGAAGTAGAGCGGAGAGTGTGCGGTTGGTAACTTCCGTTCGGCCGTCGGTTTGTGGATGATACGCCATGGAGAAGAGTAGCTTGATTCCAAGCTTGGCGCATAGGGTCTTCCAAAAGTAGCTAAGGAACTTGACGTCACGGTCCGAGACGATAGTCTTTGGCACTCCATGTAGATGCAATATTTCCATACAAAAGAGATTAGCAACATGTGAAGCATCATCTATCTTGTTGCAAGGTATAAAATGTGCCATTTTCGAGAAACGGTCCACAACGACAAATACCGAATCCTTCCCATTTCTAGTCCTAGGAAAACCAAGTACAAAGTCCATGCTAATCTCTTCCCATGGTTGATATGGAATTGGTAGAGGCATATAAAGGCCATGAGATTGAGCTTTGGACTTAGCTTTGCGACATGTAGAGCAACGGTTGCTGAAACGATTGACGTCGCGAAACATCTTTGGCCAAAAGTAGTTCTTCGAGAGCGTAGCAAATGTCTTGTCGTGTCCAAAATGTCCCATTAAGCCTCCTCCATGAGATTCCTGCAAAAGCAACAAATGAAGAGAAGGCTTGGGGATTTAAAGTTTGTTAGCTCTCATAAGATATCCATCTTTGATGTAATAGCGTTCCCAAGAGGTGTGCGACAAACACTTGGCATAAGGAGTAGAAAAATTGGGATCATGCTCATACAAGTCTTTGATATGCTCAAAGCCAATGACATCCAAGTCAAGTTGAGTAACGAGCTTGCATGTGCGGGAAAGGGCATCCGCCACAATGTTTTCCTTTCCCTTAATGTACTTGATGACATAAGGAAAATACTCAATAAATTCACTCCATTTAGCATGACGCTTGTTCAACTTGGTTTAGCCCTTAAGATACTTCAGTGTTTCATGATCAATATGAATGATAAACTCATGAGGGCGAAGATAGTGTTCCCATTCATGCAAAACGCGGACTAAAGCATATAGCTCTTTGTCATAGATGGGGTAATTGAGTTGCGCGCCGGAGAGTTTCTCACTAAAGTAAGCTATGGGGTGCTTCTCTTGCGTTAACACACCTCCTATGCCATTACCACTAGCATCGCAATGAATCTCAAAGGGTTTGTCAAAGTTGGGTAATGCAATCACGGGAGCATGAGTAAGCAAATTCGTAAGCCCATTGAAAGCGGTATCTTGGGACGGTCCCCAAAAAAAAGGCGCGTTCTTCTTGCTCAAAGCATGCAAAGGCGAAGCAATGGTGCTAAAATCCTTCACAAAGCGACGATAGTAACCCGCAAGGCCAAGAAAGCTACGCTCTCTCACTATTGGTGGCAAATAGAACTAGGTTCTTCTTGTCGCTCATCGTGGAGGTGTCCTATTTGGGCTTGTGGCGCTCACTCTCTTTTTGATGGCTCGCTCTCTTACTATGATCTCCATGATGGGTGGCTTTCTTGTTGGCGATCACTTGACTTGGCGACATTGGATGGAGGACGTACTCCTTGCCCTTCGTGTTGAAGATGTAGTGGTTCGTTCGGCCGTTCTGGATGACTCCTCTATCAAATTGCCATGGGCGTCCAAGGAGAAGATGGCAAACGGTCTTTGGAATGACATTGCACTCCAAGGTGTCTTCGTAGGCGCCAATTTTGAAGGAGACTTGTACTTGGTGCTCGACTTGGATGGCACCGGAGTCGCTAAGCCACTTTGTATGCATGTGGATGCTTCGTCTTGGGCAATTGGAGCTTGGAGCAAAGTTCTTCACTTGCGAGATTATTACAACTCCCTCCATCGATGATGACCTTGACGGATCATCCATTGATGCCGGCCTTGGTGTGGAATATGTGGCATCGTTGGTCTTCTTCTTGGTGATGTTGGAGAGTCAAGACCTTGGAGACAACAAGAGCGGGACTTGAATCTTCATCGCAAAAGACTTGTTCCTCTTCATTGTTCACTTGCAGGTGCATGGCGACTTGCTCGATGGCGTCCATTTCTTCTTCACTCATTGAGTCGTAAGTGCCGTCGTCATTGGGGATCATGGTCCGCTTGTTGGTGCACTCATAGGACTTGTGGCCTCGGCCTCCGCATGTGAAGCATTTGAAGGAACTTGTCTTGACGGTCTCATCGGTTGGAGTGAATGATGATGAAGCTCTCGGCTTCAAGTTGCTCGTAGTAGGAGGATGACTTGGAGTTGACGAAGCTTTCTTGGAACTCGACTTGTCGACGTTGCTTGTATAAAGCTTGGTAGATGGTGTTGGAGTCGTTGAAGCTTGGTTGTTGGAGAAACCGTATGTCTTCGAAGAGACCTTGTCATACTTGAAATCATCTTGCACTTGGCGTTCCGCTTTGGTAGCTTGATGCACTAGCTCGATGAGGTTCGAGTATGGTTGGAAGTCGGTGATCTTCTTGATAGGATGGTTGAGTCCATTCAATAAACGTGCCATAGTTTGCTCATCATCTTCCGTGACATTGGCTCTTATCATTGCAATCTCCATATCCTTGTAGTACCCTTCAACGCTCTTGGTTCCTTGCTTGAGTAGTTGGAGTTTCTTGAAGAGGTCGCGGTTGTATTAGGTGGGCACAAAGCATGCTCTCATGACATCCTTCATTTGTGCTCTAGTAGTGATGGGTGGTTCCCCTCTTGCCTCTCGGCGCTCTATGACTTGTTCCCACCAAATGAGGACATAGTCTTGGAATTCAAGGGATGCCATCGCGATCTTCTTCTCTTCTTCATAGTTGTGCAAATGGAAAATTTTGTCGACCTTCAATGCCCATGAAAGGTACTCTTCGGGATCGTTGCTTCCGTTGAACTTGGGCATGGTGAACTTGAGCTTGCCATAGCGTTGATCTTCATTGTGTTGGGGTCGGGGTGATGACGCCCGTGTTGTAGATGACTGTCAAACTCGTGTCGCTCTTGGTGAGTAGGGTTGTCAACCTCATTTTGCTCTTGTCGTGGAGGATGTCCATTGTTTTCATGCTCTTGATGAACTTGATGTTCTTGGTGAGCTTGTGGAGGAGCTTGTTGAGCTCGAGGAGGAGCTTGAGGAACTTGACGATGCACGCGAGCTTGAAATCTCTGTTCTTGAATTTCTTCGCGAAATGCTTCTTCTTGTTCTTGAGCTTGTCGGCCTCGGTTGGCTATGGCTCTACTTGAATCATGGAGGGCTTGTTGCGCTGCAAGTGCTTGAGCTTCATGGAGTTGTTCTTCTTGGCGTTGTGCCTCGGCATCTTGTGCAACTTGTTGTAGACGCGCTCGCTCTTCATGTTGGCGTTGTCGTTGCCGTTCTCGTGCTAGTGCAAAGGCCTCTTGAGTTTGACGTTGTCGGCGCTCTTGAGAGTCAGTGTCGCATAGGGGATTGAGGCTTGCTTGACGATCGTTGCGCGTGGCACGGCGTAGAGTGTTCGATGTCGGTGTACTTGAGCCGGAGAGGGTGAAGTCGGAGTGTCGACTTGAGCGAGTCCTTCTTGATGAAGACAAAGTGGAAGAAGAGCAGTTGAGCAACAAAGCATGAATTTCGTCCATCCTTTCGTCATTCTCTTGCTTGTGATCGTCGAGCTTGTGGTCGAAGTAGTCCCTTGTACGTTGCTCGGAGAGTCGCAAGTCGGCGGCGAGGTTGTCGATGCGTTCACTCATGGCTTGTTGCTCTTGATGCAAACCATGTTGTGCACCAAAGAGGTGACTCTTGGTGACGTAGGAGTTCATGTCGTCGTGCTCAATGAAGAGTGGGTTGGTAGAAGTACTTGGCCTATCCATCATTCCAAGACAAATGTGAGTGGTAGAAAGAGAAGAACGAATACCAAATGTACCTTGACCGAAGTTGAAAGTGGATCGTTGATCACTCCAATGTAGGACAAGGAAATAGCACAATTGGTACTAGCTCTTGTCGGTTTCTCACACCTACACAAGTGAAAGCTTATGGTGGAGCTTGCTTAGGATGATGGCACAAAATTTGATGCAATTGTAAGTGAGCTTCAATAATGTTGGAAAAGATTCGCAAGATGCAATGTAACAAGTAGACCAAGCATATAAGGTACACGGAAACACACACGCAAAAAGATAAGTGGGGTTGGGCAACCAAGGACGAGCCAAAATGTGGAATCCATGAAAATGCTCTTGTTGCACAACACTAGAGAGACGCTAGCACGATTGCACAATAGGCGGATACAAGAACTTGTGCACAACCTACTTAGCAAAAATGTAACAACTTCTATCCCAAGTATGCTCTATGCAAGGTGTTTCTATGATATGATCCAAGATGATCGAGTATGACAATCTTAATGTTGTATGATGATATGGTTCTTTCTTAAAAGCTCTTTTCTTATCTTTCCTCTTTGCTTAAAAGCTTGTTTGGCTCTTTGATGTTAGAGCTCTTTTCTCATGCAATGCTTGACGAACCAAGATAGCAATTGTGTATGCGATGACAACTTTGCGACACAACAGATGATACCAATATATGCAACAATGATGTATGTATGCTATGGAAAGTATGATCACTAATGTGCACAAGTCTCGTTGCCGGCAATACTCAATGGCTAGTCTCTATGGGTAAGCAACGCAAAGGAGTAAGGCTATGATGGCTATCAATGTAATGGCAAGAATGATGTATCACGATACCAAGACGAGGTTACCGTTCTTGCTTACGGCATGGTGTCAAAATGGTGGCATGAATACCAAGATGTAGTCAAGGTGGTCGTTGTTGATGACGCGTCTGTGGCGAAGATGAGCGGCGGTGATGTCGATGTCGAACCGTACCTAGATAGCCGAAACACAAAAGGATACGGAACTGCAACTCAAATTCTCAAAGCTCGAAGTGGCAACACGTGTCGGAGTGCGAAACGGTCCAAATGGTGGTGGTATGCGGAAGTGGTGATGGTGTATTGGTGGTGGGAGTGCGTATGCAGAAATGTGGGGCGGTGGTGGTGACTACAACGAAAAAATTCAGTTTCGTCAGGGATGATCGGACGTCCGGTGCCTGGGCGAAAATCGGGCATGGGATGAACAGCTAGGGTTCAAGGTGGAGATGGCGAAAATGGTGAAATCCAGAGGATTTTGTGGATGGAAAAGGTGGGGAAAGGGGGGAAAAGCTAGATCCACTCAAAACAAAGCAAATCCACAGATCCAAACCAACAAAATCTCAACACACTAACAAATCACAAAAAAATTGTGGCTATTTTTGTGGGGCATTTTCGAATTAGGACGAAAAATAACAAAACAAGGCTAGCAACACAACGGGGAAGCTCCGAAATCGTGATCAACGTGGCTCATGATACCAAGATGATGTAGGGTAGGAACCCTAATCGCCCGATCTTTCATGAAAGGAGCGTAATCCCGCGACGAACACGGAGAACACGAGGTGGAAAAAGAAGGGAAACACAAGAGAATCACTAAACCAACACAAGAAAGTCACACATGTGCTAGATCCTGGAATACAAAGGGTTCACACGGTACACGATCAACCCAGGACGATACAAGGGTAACGGTCTTCTCCGTGAGGAGGTCTTGATATTCTTACCTAAAGAGGGGTCTTGAATCCGCTTGGGGGATCTTCTCCGTAGGAGGCTCGAATCTTCGAGGAGAAGGTAATTAACCAAGTGGATGAGCAAAGCTCTCACACAAAATATGAGCTAATCCTTTTGCTAACCCTAGAAAGTTGGACGAGGTGGAGTATACATAGTCCTAGTGCAAAAGAGGGGGCGATGGGGTACATGGGCTGCGGCCCAACTCGAAATGGTGCACTGGCGTCGGACGTCCGGGGGTCACCGGTCGTCCGGAGGCTCACGAGGGTCCGGACGTCCGGTGCCTGTCGGACGTCCGTAGATTCTTCTCGGGAGGTCTTCTGTTGGACGTCCTGTCGGGGTCGGTCATCCGTTGGGTTCCGGAAATCCGTAGATTTGGCTCGGGTGCGGTGGCGTCAGTCTTCCGGTCTGGGTCGGACATCCGAAGCCTGGAGATCGTCGAACGTCCGGTCCTGGCCGGTCGTCCGGAGCCTCTAGCTTCCTCTTCATCACTTCTTCTTCGTCGTCGTCATGTCCACCTTCCTCTTCCTCTTGTCCTTGCTCCTTAGCTTCTCCATGATACCTCAGAATGCACAAAGTGTCAGTATGAGGTAGTAGCCATGTCTCATGTGTATCAAAGTGGAATTGTGAGAGGAGAGATGTCACCTCGGTTTCAAGAGCTCTTGCACGTGCTCGTCTCATGGGTCCAAGAGGTGTCGTAGGAGATGTAGTTGGGTCAATGGGGATGGCCATGGGATTCTCCACATCACATTGGATCGGTGATGGAGAATTATGTCGGATGCAATCAATGATGCAACAGTTATAACATAGGGTGACACAGAACTAGCTCCAGTTCATCAATGTAATGTAGGCATGTATTCTAAATATAGTCATACGTGCTTATGAAAAAGAACTTGCATGACATCTTTTGTCCTACCCTCCCATGGCAGTGGGGTCCTATTGGAAACTAAGGGATATTAAGGCCTCCTTTTAATAGAGTACCGGACCAAAGCATTAACACATAGTGAATACATGAACTCCTCAAACTACGGTTGTCACCGGTAATGGTCCCGATTATTGTCACTTCGGGGTTAACGGATCATAACACACAATAGGTGACTATAGACTTGCAAGATAGGATCAAGAACTCACATATATTCATGAAAACATAATAGGTTCAGATCTGAAATCATGGTACTCGGGCCCTAGTGACAAGCATTAAGCATAGCAAAGTCATAGCAACATCAATCTTAGAACATAGTGGATACTAGGGATCAAACCCTAACAAAACTAACTCGATTACATGATAAATCTCTTCCAACCCATCACCGTCCAGCAAGCCTACTTTGGAATTACTCATGCACGGCGGTGAGCATCATGAAATTGGTGATGGAGGAAGGTTGATGATGACGATGGCGACGGATTCCCCTCTTTGGAGCCCCGAACGGACTCCAGATCAGCCCTCCCGAGAGAGTTTAGGGCTTGGCGGTGGCTCCATATCGTAAAATGCGATGAATCCTTCTCTCTGATTTTTTTCTCCCCGAAAGTGAATATATGGAGTCAAGATGGACATTGGTGGAGCGTCAAGGGGCCCAGGAGGCAGGGGGCGCGCCTAGGGGGTAGGGGCGCCCCCACCCTCGTGGACAGGGTGTGGGCCCCCCGACGTGGATTCTTCCGCCAGTATTTTTTTATATATTCCAAAAATAATCTCTGTTGATTTCCATATCATTCAGAGAACTTTTATTTCTGCACAAAAATAACACCATGGCAATTCTGCTGAAAACAGGGTCAGTCTGGGTTAGTTCTGTTGGGGATATTACTACTGGAGGTAAACCGGCCTTATGTAGCCGGGTTGACTCTTTGAAGATTAGAAGCCCATTAGATGTAAAGATGCTAGCGCTTTATGGAGAGCCCAAAGGCGAGTTACAGTATGTAAATGTAAACCGGCCTAGTCATGTAACTTGTACAGTAAGATAGAAGGAGAGAGGCCGAACCGGATACGTTTATAAACCGACTTCGGGACTCTGTAGTCCGGCGGGCGTCAACCTATGTATATAAAGGGACGACCCGGCCGCGGATGAGGGACAGACAACAACAACTCAAAATCTAGACAAAGCGGATTCGCTCCCTGGCCTTCAAAACCCTAGCACTACCAATCACAACTAGACGTAGGCTTTTACCTTCATCGAAGGGGCCGAACTAGTATAAACTCCCGTGTCCCCTTGTCTGGTTTAACCCCTTTAAGCCAACCCGTTGCGATGGCTCCACAACTAAGTCCTTTCATGAGGACATCTGCTGTGACAACCCCACGACAGTTGGCGCCCACCGTGGGGCTATCGCACGATGGTTTCGAGTTCTTGAAGGGCAGCTTTGATGGACTTAAGGGATACGCTGTGGGCCGGATGACGAAGAGTCGCCACGGCAAGCTCTACATCGACAACGCAGGATGGGGTCCCAAGGCCGATTCAATCGAATACAGGTACCGGGTCCCCTTTGGTGGGATTCACGTCTTCATTGGCAAGATCGGCGAACCGGCCCCCGAGCCGGACATCTGCACCGACATCATCGAAACGGCTCGGCGTGCAAGTCCTTCGCTGGTTTAGCCCGAGGCAAGGCATGTTTTCGTAGGTGTCGTCCATGGATCAGGGCATGAGGACAGACTGGTGTCCGAAGGAGAAACCGTAGTCTGCTCTGATGACGAGTCTCTTGGAGAAATCGAATCACTTTACCAGTTGCAGGACGGCCAGATTGAGGGAGGATACGAGGGCAACAGTATTCTGGATTCCCCCGGTCTGCCAAACTGGCCACCATCTTCATGGCCGGCACACAATCGGCGCCTCATTCATCTACCGCCGCAGCAATGCTCTCCGGTTCAACAACGGCCACACCAGCAAGGGCAGGAAGCTCGACGCCACCTCTGTCCCAAGTCTTATCTGATTTGTTCGACGCTTTGGCAACATTGATGTCCGCGGAGGTAGACGCAGCAGCCAGGGATTAGCATGATGCGGAGATTGCAAAGGTGAAAGATCAGATAGCCTAGGCCAAGGCGGACCTGGCAGCAGAGAACGCCAAGATGGCTACGGAGCGGGCCGAGTTGGAAGCACAGGCTTACCGGATTAGACTGGATCAGAATGCTTTAGAGGAAGTCATGAGAAGAAGGTACCGATCACGTCTCCCGTCGGTTTATGAGCCGCAGAATCTTTTGAACACGCCAGGCGCATGAGCTGGTAACCAACCCACACTAAACCAGCCGGGGGCGCCGGGAGCAGGAGCGCCGGTTCAGCCGCGCACGACGGACCTGCCTCGCCAGAACAACATTGTACCATGAACGCCGCCCGGGCATTATTCCAACCCGTTGGACAACATTGTGGCCGCTGCGTCACGCCTGGCAGCCCTCCCAACCGATGGCAAGTCACCAGTGGCAGTGGAAGCACGGCGGGCCAGGGATCTCCTTCAGAAAGCACTAAATCAACAGCAAGCATATTCACACAGCCGTGAGAGGATTCACTCCACTCCCCGCCCAAGACGGAGTTATAGCAGACACGTGGAAGACGAACCGGCCGTGTCTAGTAGTGCACGCTGCCGAAATTCGCCATGAGAGAACAACCCGACTGGGGGGTGCTAATGCACAAGATGTTGTGGATCATGGTCGCGCATGTCGAGAGGCCGAGTTGACAGCTCAACACGAGGCACGACAGCATACTCCGGTTCACCCCACTGCCTCTGTGGAGCCAGGGCGATGTTTAGTTCCTTAGGGGTACCGTGTTTATCTCCTGCTTTGCGTAATGTGCGACTACCCAAGGATTTCAAGGGACCTCGTAAGGTACCAAATTATACCGCCGATTTGCAGCCAGAGGCGTGGGTGGAGAGCTATGAGATGGCAATGGAGATGTTAGATGTGGACGAGGCGGTGTGTGCTAAATATTTCACCATGATGTTGGAAGGAACAGCTCGCACTTGGTTGAAGAGCTTGCCGACCAACTCTATTGGATCATGGGCCGAATTGAAGCACCGGTTTATCCAGAACTTCAAGGATACGTATAAGCAGCCGATGTCAATTGTAGATCTGGCCGCTTGTGTCCAAGAGGAAGGGGAGTCCACGACCCATTGGGTCAAACGGGTCTCGGCGATTTTGCATTCATCAGATCGTATCAACGCAGACACTGCAGTGTTAACGTTAGAGGGTAATTGCCATTTCAAACCGTTGAAACAGAAGTTGGGAAGGCTCAAACGTCACTGCAATGACATGTCAATACTCATGGCTGCTTTGGTTAAATACGCCGATTCAGATAATACCAAGGATCCGGATTCAGAGGAGGACAAACCGGAGAAAGGTAAGAAGACCGGCAATGCCGAAGGCCAGCAACACAATCCGGCAGGCCATGGAAACGCTGGTAAGCGCAAGGCCGACAGTGGTTTGGACTTTGTCGCAAATACCAACGCGCAGGAGAATGGCCAGCGCCATAAAGGCAAGCAGCCCCAGAGGGGTGGAGGTCCAGGCAACAATTTGGAGCATTTGTTAAATCAGCCCTGTCCAAAGCAAGGATCAAAGGAGAAACCGGCATCACATCTCTGGAAAGATTGTTATATCATGCGGGATTTCAAGAATTCCAATATGTTCCAATATGACAACGGCCCGCCCGGCGGTTCAGGAGGAGGTTTCCATGGGCCGGGTTATGGAGGCGGTGGTTCCGGTTCAGGGTTTCCAGGCAATCAAACCAGACACGTCAATCAAGGACACCAAGGCAACCAGGGAGGTTACAACCATCAGGGGAGTCAGCAGCAGCAACAGCAGTCGGGTTATCAGAGTAATCCCAAACAGCTGAACAGCGGGCAATATCATGTCTTCACTACTAGTTTGTGCAAACATGATCAGAAGCTTCACAAAAGGGTAGTCAACTCTGTTGAGCCGGCAGTACCTCAGTATTTACGCTGGTCGGAGCAACCTATTTTGTGGAGCAGAGTGGATCACCCGCCCCGGGTTGATAATCTAGGTCATTTGACCTTGGTGGTAGCCCCTCAAGTTGGGGGATACAAGTTCACTAAAGTGCTCATGGATGGGGGATGTAGTATTAATATTTTGTATTATGATACATTCCGCCGTATGGGGTTGACAGATAAGGATCTTAAACTGTCGAATACGGTATTTCATGGTGTGGTGCCTGGTAAGTCTGCATATCCTGTTGGTAAGATAGCTTTGGAGGCAGCTTTTGGAGATGACTATGATTCAAGGTCAGAAACAGTGACATTTGAGGTGGTGAAGATCAAAAGTCCGTACCACGCTCTGTTTGGGCGGCCGGTTTATGCTAAGTTTATGGCAAGGCCATGTTATGTTTACCTGCAGCTTAAAATGCCAGGTCATAAGGGGACTATCATAGTACATGGAAGTAGAAAGATTGCTTTGGAGTGTCAAGAAGGCGATGCGGCTTATGCTGAGTCGGTTTGTGCCGCGGAGGAGTTAACATTCTATAAGGAGCAAGTTGATCCGGCAGACATGACCTCCTTAAAAAAGCCAACCACGGAACATGATCCAGCATTGAAGTTCAAATCAGCTACAGACACCAAGATGGTTGACTTTGTCCCTGACGATTCATCCAAACAGTTCAGCATCAGCGCTAACCTGGATCCCAAATAGGAAAGCGCGCTCATCGAGTTCATCCATGAGAATCGGGACATCTTTGCATGGAAACCTTCTGACATGCCAGGTGTACCGAGAGAACTCGCTGAGCACACACTCAACATTGATCCGAAATTCAAACCGGTCCTACAGTTCCTCCACCGCTTCAATGAGGAAAGGCGCAAGGCTATAGGTGAAGAGGTCGCCCGTTTGTTGGCTGCTGGGTTTATTGTTGAAGTTTTTCATCCAAAGTGGTTAGCCAATCCGGTGCTGGTTCTTAAGAAAAACGGCACTTGGCGCATGTGTGTGGACTACACAGATTTAAACAAGGCTTGCCCTGCATACCCCTTTGCTCTCCCTCGCATTGATGAGATAATTGATGCTACGGCGGGTTGTGACCGTTTGTGTTTTTTGGATGCTTACTCTGGTTATCATCAGATCAAAATGGCAGTTAAGGACCAGGAGAAGACAGCCTTTATAAGTCCCTTCGGAGCCTTCTGCTATGTTTCCATGCCCTTTGGACTCAAGAGTGCCCAGGCAACTTACCAGCGATGTGCTCAGAATTGCCTTCATAAGCAAATTGGGCGCAATGTCCACGCGTATGTAGATGATATTGTGGTCAAATCCAGAAAGGAGGAGACTTTGATAGATGATCTACGGGAAACTTTTGACAATCTCCGGGTCTACAAGATGATGCTCAATCCGGAGAAGTGTGTTTTCGGTGTCCCAACAGGCAAGCTCTTAGGATTTCTGGTTTCAAACAGAGGCATTGAGGCTAATCCGGAAAAGATTGCAGCGATTACGTCCTTGGCAAAACCGGCGTGTATTAATGATATGCAACGTCTGGCCGGCCGGATTACAGCCTTGAGCCGGTTTATCAGCTGCCTTGGAGAGAAGGCCATTCCCTTATATCAGATGCTCAAGAAAATGGATAACTTTGTCTAGAGTGAAGCAGCTGATAAGGTGTTTGAAGATCTGAAGAAACAGCTCGTGGAACCGCCCGTGATGGCAGCACCGATCGATAAAGAGCCCTTATTATTATATGTGGATACTAATGGCCGGGCTGTCAGCGTAGCCATTGTGATAGAGCGCAAAGAGCCTGGCAAAGAGTATCCGGTCCAACGGCCGGTTTATTACATCAGTGAGGTGCTCATTGAGTCAAAGCAGAGGTATCCGCATTGGAAGAAACTGGTGTATGGGGTGTTTATGGCAAGCCGAAAGCTCAAACACTATTTTCAGGGCCATCCTATCACAGTAGTCAGTTCAGCTCCTCTAGGTGACATCATTCAAAACAGAGAGGCAACTGGCCGGATTTCCAAGTGGGCCATTGAGCTTGGACCCCACGGGCTCAGATATATACCCCGCACGGCGATCAAGTCCCAGGCACTCGTAGATTTCATCAACGATTGGACGGAGTTACAGGCACCTGAGGAGAAACCAGATAATACATATTGGACTATTCATTTTGATGGGTCCAGACAGCTAGAGGGTTCGGGGGCTGGAGTCGTATTAACTTCCCCACGAGGTGATAAGTTTTGTTATATCCTCCGTTTGATGTTCCCTTGTACTAACAATGCAGCTGAATATGAGGCTTTACTCCACGGTCTTCGGATGGCTAAAGAGATGAATTTGAGCCGGGTTAAGTGCTTCGGCGATTCAGATCTAGTGGCTCAGCAAGTGTCTGGCACTTGGCATTCTAAGGACCCACTCATGGCTGCATATCGGCGAGAGGTGGACACAGTAGCTGGTCACTTTAAAGGTTATCAGGTGGACCATATAGACCGGCGGAAGAATGAAGCGGCGGACACTTTAAGTCGTCTTGGTTCCCAACGTAAACCGGTTCCGCCCAATGTCTTTCTTGATGTGTTGCACAATCCGTCAGTCAAAATACCAACCGAAGAAGATTTGGCTGTTCCTGATCCGGAGGCTCAATTGGTGGCAACTTTGCATGCCATACCGGATTGGACGATCCCATATCTAGATTACATGAACCGGGGCGAGTTACCAGCTGAGGAAACGTTGGCTCGACAGATAATCCGACGTTCCAAGTCCATGACCATACTCAACAGGGAGTTACATCGTTACAGTGTTTCAAGAGCGATTCAACGATGCGTTTCTCCTCAAGAAGGTTGTGAGATTGTGCGAGAAATTCATGAAGGGGATTGCGGTCATCACGCCGGTTCAAAGTCGTTGGTTGCTAAAGCTTTTTGCCACGGTTTTTACTGGTTGACGGCGCATGCTGATGCAGAGGATTTAGTCAAAAGATGTGATGAATGTCAAAAGTTTGCCCGCCGTGCGCACGTTCCGGCTCAAGAGTTGTGGATGATTCCAATTACGTGGCCGTTTGCCACTTGGGGGCTGGATATGGTTGGACCCTTCAAGCGCTCCAAGGACAAGAATACCCATCTGTTAGTAGCAGTTGATAAATTCACTAAATGGGTAGAGGCAGAGCCAGTCAGCAAGTGTGATGCAGCCACGGCGGTTCAATTCATTAAAAAGGTGATATTCCGGTTTGGCTTTCCACATAGCATTATAACAGATAATGGCACTAACTTGTCAAAAGGAGATATGGAAGAATTCTGTCAACGTGAGCACATCCGGCTTGATCTAGCATCAGTGGCTCACCCCCAATCTAATGGTCAAGCGGAAAGGGCAAATCAAGAAATTCTGTGGGGTATCAAACCAAGGCTTATGGTTCCCTTAAAGCGGACGCCGGGTTGTTGGGTCGAGGAGCTACCTTCTGTGTTATGGAGCATCAACACCACACCCAATAGGTCTACGGGTTACATGCCTTTCTTCATGGTTTATGGAGCAGAGGCGGTTCTTCCTAGTGACATCCGTCACGATTCGCCCCGTGTGGCAGCTTATGTTGAAGCTGATAATGAGACGGCACGTCAGGATTCTCTGGACCTGTTGGATGAAGAGCGGGATCTTGCAGCAGCGCGTTCGGCGATTTATCAACAAGATCTTCGGCGTTATCACAGCCGCCGGGTTAAAACTAGAACCTTTCAAGAAGGTGATTTGGTGCTCCGGCTCATCCAGGATCAGACGGATATGCATAAGTTATCCCCCCCTTGGAAAGGACCCTTTGTGGTCAGCAAAAATCTGCACAACGGATCCTACTACCTCATTGATGTTCGAGAGCATGAAGACTCACGTCAATCGGAGGAGGAGACAAAGCGGCCATGGAACATAGCTCTCCTTCGGCCTTACTATACTTAAATCCATAGGCTTTTTCACCTTTACATATTTATGACAGTGTATATACCATATAATAAACCGGAGCCTCCGTTATAAGCGGGGTATCTGTTCTTTCTTATACCATATTTGTGCTTTTACAAGTTAACGGGCAAAGCGGAGTCTTTGTTAAACCGGATTTAGCAACTGCATAAAGATAAAGAAAATCACTAGGGGGCTTGGGCATGTTTGAACCACAGCTACACCTCTTGATAGGCATTTCAGCCACACAAGGGAAAATTTGTGGAGCCAAAGAGAGTATTGTACACTGTACAAACTCAAACATAGGCACACGCTGAGCATCGCTCACAAAGTTACTTGGGGGCTCTTTTTTGCAAAGCAACAAAGAGTTTGAAAGGACCCTCGTAATTGGCTATCAAGCCACGGCTTGGAAGCCTGGTGTATTCACCTAAAACACCGGGTTAACCTGCCTTCATCAAGTAAGCCACTCCTATCCAGGTAATCCTGGCATGACCCATCGAACGTTTTACAAGTCAATCTTTTACAGACCCTGAACTTGTCATAGTTAAAACGGTGATTGGTTAATTGGAGGCCCATCTTAAAAGGGCTTTGTTAAATGGTTTAACTTAGAGGCCTGGCAGCCCATGAAAAGCCTCGATTTGGAGCCTGGCAGCTCATAAAAAGCCTCGCATATTTTCCTATTTGAATTTTGTTTGTTGACAATCATAAGTATTTTTTGATAAACTGGCATCCTTGATCCGGCTTGCTTTCCAACCACCAGCTATTGGCTCATGATCAGTTATAAACCGGTGGTCACTGACTCGGTATGGTTTGACTAAATCACCAGTGTTATGAAGAAAATCTGGTAGGTGTACCGGTCCGGTTTAATAGATAGACCAGCATTATGAAGATGAGATTATCAAACGTATCGGGTTGGTGTTAAACACCTTTACTGTATACACGTTTGCTCACTCAATGAGGTATGTTCTGTACATTATTTTTTGTACAAACACTTGATTATTCAGCTCAAGTACTATATACTTCTTGGATATTATAACATGTTTAGCGGTAAACCGCTAGACACTTTTAAGTTTTTTGTACCCAGGAAGGCAAGTCATCATAGACTATGCATAAAATATATCCTGAAGGGCGGCACAGATTGTCACAAAGGGCTATGAAGCATGCTCGATGGCATGGCAGATAAACAAAGTTTCAGCTATCCTATTACATGAAGCTTTAAAGCGGCTCAACAATGTCATTGTTTTTCACAGTAGCCATATAAACCGGCGACCGGATTAGGACTCTTCATCACGACGGTTTGACGGTTGCGGATCAGTTGGTGTACGCACTTCTTCATCCCGCCCCAGCCGCTGGAAATCAGCCATTAACCAGTCGATTCCGGTTAAAGCTTGGAATACTGCTTCTTCATGGATAAGATCAGAAGGGTTAATATCAGGGGCATAAGTGTGCTTACGAAGCAGAGGCACAAGTTCTTCGACTTCATGGATCTCGGCCGGCTGTCTTTTCCCTTCTGCATCATAAAACGGTTGAAAATGGGACAAATCGGTGTCTTCAGCTAATTTACTGGCCGCTGGCCGCATCTGTTTGGTCAACCGCCGAAGATCATCATTGTCAAAGTTTGAACCGTCTTCTTTCACGCCTGGATACCCTTTAATGATATCCTCCGCTTCAAGATCTGGAATCCAGGCCTTGGCTCGAATAAGGGCATTTAATGCTCCCACTCTTGCAGCAGCTCTTTTCAACTCGGCAATACGCGCCGGTAACATGCCCAGCTTCTCAAGGGTTTCCTTAATCAACGTTGGCGCCGGTTTGTTATAAGCTGATGTACTAATGGCTCGCTGAGATCCAGAGTATAGCTGCTCAACCAATATGTATGCCGCTTTGAGCTTCATCCGCATATCTGCACCAAGATGAGTGATCCGAGTTCGTTCCAAAGATTTTTTTCAACATCGTGGTTAGTTTTAAGATTAATTGACTGATGCAACATACATAAGAAGATACTTACCAAAGATAGGAGAGGTCATAGCATTGATTTGGCACTTCAAACCGGCTAGTTCTTCAGCCACCGGTTTCAGGGCTTCCTCGGCATCTACGGCTCTTTTGGTCAAACCGACTTTTTCGGTTTCCCATGCAACACGATCTTGATTGAAGGATTCTTTCAATTTTTCCATTTCGTCCAGGGCCTGGGTCAGCTCCTCTTTGGCTTTTGCAGCTTCGGCTTGTTGCGACTTCACATTTTCTTACAAGTCAGAGTTTTTGGCATCTTTGCTTCTCAGTTCAGCCTGCAACATTGAAGGTATCTTCAACAAAACAACATATATAGGCACTAAGTATAAAGCATATAACAAGTTATCCACTTCATACTTGGGGGCTAATGCTTATTTGCTCTCAAATACTACCTTCTATGCAAGTATCTAGAACAATGCAAGCATTATCCTTGACACTTGGGGGCTAATGTACGTTTGTTCTAAACTGGCGGTGTGGAATAAAAACCGGATTAACTTGCCAAGTTAAACCGGCCTTTGGGGGCTATGCTACAGAATGTTATCTAATTTTTCAAACATGAGTTTTATCTATGATTGACGACACGCCTTGGCAAGGATTAATGATGGGATGCTTAAAGTGTTACAAAGACCCGGTTTATGATTGACAATCATAAAAAGGCCTTTGGGGGCTACATGGAATTCAGCTATAAATCAATGTACAAGGGAGAAGCATTTACCTCATATCATTCTTTCATCAAATTCACCAAACCGGCTTCATACTCCCGGTCTGAGTGCAGACGGTTCAAGAAGCCGGAATGAAGCTCATCAGCGTTAAGATGAGCATAGTTTGATAAGTCGCTTCTCCATTTACCTTTATCCCTGGCAATTTGCTCTTCTTTGGCACTATGCTGAGCTAAAATGATAGGATGACCAGGAGAACTGTGGCCAGCTCCAGTAATAATAACGTCATCGCCTTGGCCTTCAGGATTTTGGGCGGATGATGATGGAATTTCAGTGTCTTTCATTGGATTAGCCCGGTTTGGTTCTGCCGGTTCAGCATCAGGGGCGGCAGGCTCAGCATCTGTGGGTTCGTCAGTATGTTGGCCGTCAAGGGGCGGATCATCAAAAGGTGTTTCACGATGGAGGCCTTCCGGTTCACCTGTTTGCTCCGGTTCAACTCTTGGTTCTTCTTCTTCAGCAACAGGGTCTTCTGGTGGATTGGTGACCCGAGCTTTCTTGCTGGGTCTGGCTTTGGCCCTATAAACATAATAAAAAGGGTTAACATCCTGTTCGAAAGATGTAGCGCGCATTGAAAGGAAAGGTTTTTCGTAACTCACCCAGCCACAGTTTTCAAAGGGGGGAGATGAGTTGCCGTCGATTCACCAGAAGAGGAAGGAGGTGTCAGCTGATAATTTGAATCGGACGGATTAAGAGGTTGTCTGAAATAACCTGCCTTGGGGTAAGAATGGTCAGAAGTAGGAGAGACCTCAGACCGACCTTTCTGAACCGGAGTATCAGGTAAACCGGTAGAGGTGACCTGTTGGCCACTGTGCCGAGTTGTCCGGCGAGCCTCATGCTGTTGAGTCTTCAAAATAAATGTTGGATCCAAGTGAGCAAGAGGATGAGAAAAGCTTACTTTCCAGATTGTTTGGCGAGTTTTTTGTGTTGGCATAGAGTCTAAACTGGAGGAAAGGGTAATTACCTCTACGTCCTCAGCCTGACTAGCTTCGGCCTCCTGAGGAAGATCATTGTTAACAAGATGCATAAGAAGAGAGCCAAGTGAATCAAGTTCTACCTCAGCTTCTGGGTCATCAGTATCATCATCAAGTTCCATAGAAATCCGGTCAGCCGTTTTCCACTTTGATGTCCGTTTTACGGCTTTGGTCTTCGGGCGGGTTGGTTTGGCCACTTTATCTCCAGTTGGTTTTGCCGCTTTCTCTATGGATGTTCGTTTCCAGAAAGGATCACCACCCTATACATATAAAGAAGAAGGGTTACAGCTTGTATAAGTCAAAGATATTAGAGATGAAGAGGAAGTGTAATGCTTACAGCATGCGGTTTGTTCTTGGTGTAGAAGGGATTCAGACCGGTTTGACTACAGACCAGTTCCGATTCATTCAGAATTTTCTTTACCCCTTCAGTAACTTCTTCCTCAGATAATTGGAAGTTGCAGTGGCATTGAGGATCGTCAACCTCACCGGTATATTCGCACATTAAACCGGGACGCCAGCTTAGCGGCAAGATACTCCAGGATATCCAACAGCGTACAAAATCCACACCTGTTAAACCGTTTGCCATAAAGGCCCGGAGCTTGGCAATTTGAGGAGCGTATTTTGCCCTTTCTGCGGAGCTCAGGCGTTGTGGCATTGGGTGAGTATTGGATAATCTATGATCTCGGAAGCCGGGGAGGGGATTCTCATCTTCAGGTGAAGTGTCTTTGCAATAGAACCATGTTTGGTTCCATTCCTTTGGATGGCTATGGTGTTTGGCATGAGGAAATTCCACTTCTTTCCGCTTTTGAATTGAGACACCACCAAGCTCTGTATTCGGGCCATTCACAAACTCTGTGCGCCGGTTTAAGTGAAAGAAATCCCGGAACAATTCTGCAGTTGGTTCTTCCAGTAAATAGGCGTCACAGAAGACTTGGAAATTGCATAAGTTGGAGACTGAATTGGGACCAATATCTTGTGGATGCAGTTGGAAGCTGGCAAGCACATCTCGATAAAATTTTGACCCTGGCGGTTAGAAACCACGGCCTATATGTTAACAAAGATTACCACTTCGCCTTGTCTTGGGGTTGGAGGATTCTCAGTTCCTGGGACTCGCCATTTAATCTCAGTTTTCTTAGGCAGAGAGCCGATGCTAACCATCTCATCCAGTTGAACCTCAGTAACCCGGGAACGAGCCCAGTTGCAGGCAGTGAATTGTTTGGCCATTGCAAAGCGAACAAACTGAAAATGAAAGGCCGGTTTATAAATTATGCATGATCATACACAAGAGACAAGGGAGTAAGAAACGTACTGATATAATAAATGGTACAACCCGGAGACTAGTATAATGAGAAAGAAGGTAATGCTAGCGCAGGATTGATCAGACACTGTTAAACCGGAGCATAATTATGAAGGTAACATGCTCTTCTAGTTTATCAGAGGGCTAATGGCATAGACTATTTATCCAATGTCAAATCGCTTATATTGGTGCGAGGAGAAACAGATCTCACAGTGATGTATAAAACTTTTGGATCTAGAGATAAGACAGAAAAGCAAAAATAATTGGATCTTGAAGGGGTGTAGAACTGAATCAATTTTTGACAGACAGATCAGTTCTTTGCACATAAAGATTTGTGATGATCAGGGTAGGTAAGCTACGGTAAGAGACGTATCAAGCATGAAGTGTCCATCTATTAAAGGAAGAACATGGAAGAATAGCATTGATGAACTTCGGAAGAACTGCAAGGAATATTGAAACCCTAGAACAGATCTATGGTGAAAAAAGCAGAGAACTTACTGGAGCTAGTGAGGAAGCGGAAGGGCGCCGCAGTTCTCTGGTACATTCAGGGCGATGCAGCGGCTGAGGTCGGAGCAGAAACGATGGTCGACGGTGGCGGCGGAGTTCCAGAGGCTGAGCGGCGCGAGGAAGACGATGCGAAGAGGCACGGGGGGAAACGGTGAAAATGACCCCTCGGTCTTATTTATAAGGCGAAGTGAAAAAAGGCAAGTGCGGGAATTGAGGAGTCCAAAAAATGGATAAGTTAATAAAGGTGTCGCGTCGATAACTGGATATATATTAAATGAAGAAAATCTCCGATATCAACGGATGGATGACGTCAGGACAGTTTATCGTAATTTTGAAGTATGACGTCACGGCGGTTTACAAGATCAAAGTTGAAGACAAGAGAGAAGATTTTTTCTAAAGTGTGGAAGATTGACATGAACAAGTTCAAACCAATCTGGGGCCTAATGTTGGGGATATTACTAGTGGAGGTAAACCGGCCTTATGTAGCCGGGTTGACTCTTTGAAGATTAGAAGCCCATGAAGATGTAAAGATGCTAGCGCTTTATGGAGGGCCCAAAGGCGAGTTACAGTATGTAAATGTAAACCGGCCTAGTCATGTAACTTGTATAGTAAGATAGAAGGAGAGAGGCCGAACCTATGTATATAAAGGGACGACCCGGCCGCGGTTGAGGGACAGACAACAACAACTCAAAAGCCAGACAAAGCGGATTCGCTCCCTGACCTTCGATACCCTAGCAATACCAATCACAACTAGACGTAGGCTTTTACCTTCATCGAAGGGGCCGAACTAGTATAAACTCCCGTGTCCCCTTGTCCGGTTTAACCCCTTTAAGCCAACCTGTTGCGATGGCTCCACAACTAAGTCCTTTCACGAGGACATCTGCCGTGACAACCCCACGACAAGTTCCATTCAAATCATGCAAGTTAGAGTCCAAAACAAGGGCAAAAGTGTTTGGAAAAGTAGATACGACGGAGACGTATCAACTCCCCCAATCTTAAACCTTTGCTTGTCCTCAAGAAATTCAGTTGACAAACTAAAAGTGATAAAGAAAAAAAATTACAAACTCTGTTTGCTCTTGTTGTTGTAAATATGTAAAGCCAGCATCCAGGTTTCAGCAAAGATTATGAACTAACCATATTCACAATAACACTTAGGTATCATGTTTACTCATATCAATGGCATAATCAACTAGCGAGCAATAATAATAAATCTCGGATGACAACACTTTCTCAAAACAATCATGATATGATATAACAAGATGGTATCTCACTAGCCCTTTCTGAGACCGCAAAACATAAATGCGGAGCACCTTTAAAGATCAAGGACTGACTAGACATTGTAATTCATGGTCAAAGAGATCTAGTCAAGTCGTACTCAATGTAAACTAACAATAATACATGCAAATGACAGTGGTGCTCTCCAACTGGTGCTTTTTAATAAGAGGATGATGACTCAACATAAAAGTAAACAGATAGGCCCTTCGCAGAGGGAAGCAGGGATTTGTAGAGGTGCCAGAGCTTGGTTTTGAAATAGAGATGAATAATATTTTGAGCGGTATACTTTCATTGTCAACATAACAACCGAGAGAACTCGATATCTTACATGCTACACACATTATAGGCAGTTCCCAAGCAGAATGGTAAAGTTTATACTCCCCCACCACCAATAAGCATCAATCCATGGCTTGCCCGAAACAACGGGTGCCTCCAACTAACAACAATCCTGGGAGAGTTTTGTTTGCAATTATTTTGATTTGATTTGAGCATGGGACTGGGCATCCCGGTGACCAGCCATTTTCTCGTGAGTGAGGAGCGGAGTCCACTCCTCTTGAGAATAACCCGCCTAGCATGGAGGATACAGACATCCCTAGTTGATACATGAGCTATTCGAGCATACAAAATAGAATGTTTATTTGAAGGTTTAGAGTTTGGCACATACAAATTTACGTGGAACGGCAGGTAGATACCATATATAGGAAGGTACGGTGGACTCATATGGAATAACTTTGGGGCTTATGGAGTTGGATGCACAAGCAGTATTCCTGCTTAGTACAAGTGAAGGCTAAAAAGAGACTGGGAAGCGACCAGCTAGAGAGCGACAACAGTCATGAACATGCATTAAAATTAATCAACACCGAATGCAAGCATGAGTAGGATATAGTTCACCATGAACATAAATATCGTGGAGGCTATGTTGATTTTGTTTCAACTACATGCGCGAACATGTGCCAAGTCAAGCCACTCAAATCGTTCAAAGGAGGATACCACCCAATCATACCACATCACAACCATTTTAATGGCATGTTGGCATGCAAGGTAAACCATTATAACCTCCTAGCAAATTAAGCATGGCATAAGCAACTATAATCTCTAATTGTCATTGCAAACATGGTTCATTCATAATAGGCTGAATCAGGAACGATGAACTAATCATATTTACAAAAACAAGAGAGGTCGAGTTCATACCAGCTTTTCTCATCTCAATCAGTTCATCATATATCGTCATTATTGCCTTTCACTTGCACAACCGAATAGTGTGGATAAAAATAATAGTGGGCGTGCATTGGACTAAGCTGGAATCTGCAAGCATTCAATTCAAGAGAGAAGACAAGGTAATATGGGCTCTCTGTTAGATCAACAATAATGCATATAAGAGCCACTTAACATTTTCATTATGGTCTTCTCCTCTCGACCCCCAAAGAAATAAAAATATTTACATGGGAAAGCTCCCAACAAGCAAAAGAAGAACGAGAAATCTTTTTGCGTTTTCTTTTTAATTACTACTACTACAGGCATGGAAAGTGAACTAGCTAAAAGCTACAACTAATTTTTTTGGTTTTTCTTAAGGTTTTTCAAACACACAAGAAGAAAGCTTAAAAATAAAATAAACTAGCATGGATGATACAATGAAAAAGTATGAGCACCGACAACTGGCATGAGTGTGTGAACATGAATGTAATGTCGGTGAGAAATACGTACTCCCCCAAGCTTAGGATTTTGGTCTAAGTTGGTCTATGCCCATGGATGGCCTGGTGGATATTCGAAGTCAAAGCTGGGGTCGTACTGAGATGCATCAACTACTGCTCGAAGAGCTGCAGCTTGGAGGCGGGCTGCCTCCGTCCTCCTCTCGTACTCGTTTGCCTCCTCCCTGGTTATAACATATCTCCTTTTTTGCCTGAAAGTCAAAGAAAGTAAGAGCAGGGAGAGCGACGTGATAGGTGTGTCGTCTGTCAAAGATTAGCCGGTACTGGAGGGACTGATCGTTCCTCTCAACAAACTGATGACGAACCATAGCATTATAATCTAAATAAGCAGGAGGCAACTCAAGATCATATCCACGTATGGGTACCTCAAGAAAATTAGCTAAACGGGTTGCATAAATTCCACTGAACAAATCACCATTAATATTGTTATTATGCAACCTACGTGCAACAATGGCCCCCAAGTTATATTGTCTATCTCCTAATACAGCACTCTTGAGAACACTAAGATCAGGAACACACATGTGTCATGCCTCATCCTTACCGTTAATGCATCTACCTATGAAGAGAGCAAAATAATGTATGACAGGAAAATGAATGCTCCCTATAGTAGCTTGTGTTATTTCCCTAGACTCACAGTTATACTAGCAAGAAAGTCTTTATACTCAGATTTGCGAGGTTCACTAACATTACCCCACTGCGGGAGTTTACGGGCAGTATTAAAATCTTCTAAGTCCATGGTATAAGATTTATCATAAAGATCAAACAGAATAGTTTGAGAATTGTGTGATAATGTAAATTTAAATCTTCTCACAAAGGAATCAGTTAGGTAATAATATTGGACGCACTTATCTGCCTCGAAGCTCTCAAGATCAGCGTTACGAACATATGCGTCAAATTCCTCCTTGATCCCTGCTTGAACCATAAAATCTTCGGACGGCCATTCACAAGGCCACACTTGTGCATCTCTTGGTAGTTCATTGTCCCGCTCACGTATCGCGGGCTTGGGTCCTTGCTTCCTTGAGGAACCACCTTGGTACATTTTCCTAAACATATTTCTTCCTCTGGAAAATTTCTGAAAATTTTAGTGACTCAAAATAAAAGTGAACCAAACTCAACAAAATTGATAGCAACTACTCCTACAAGTGTCTAGTTGCTATATCATGCATTAAAACTACTTTTGACCACATAAATTTGACATGCAAGCTCAAGAACAGGGTCACCTAAGCAGCAAAAATTTGCAATGAATAAAGCACTAGAACAAAAACCAATTGGACCATTGGAGGATTCACATACCAAAGAACAATCCCCCAAAGCAGTTTTGTGAATGGAGCTTTGAGCAAGGAGATCGAAAATGGCAGCAAGATGAGCAAGAACTCAGTTTGAGCTGGCTAGTGATGTTTTTCGGAGCAAGACGAAGTGTGTGGGTGCAAGGATAAGTGGAGGGGACCCACGTGGGGTCCACGAGGTAGGGGGCGCGCCCTCCACCCTTGTGGGCACGTGGCTGCTCCCCCTGTTGTGTTCTCAGCGCCTAAAATCATCAAATATTCTAGAAAAAATCATATTTAATTTTCAGGGCATTTGGAGAACTTTTATTTTTGGGCTATTTTTTATTACATGGATAATTCAGAAAACAGACAGAAAATAATATTTTTGCTTTATTTAATATAAATAACAGAAAGTAAAAAAAAGGGTACACGAGGTTGTCTTTTCTAACTTCATCCATCTCATGCTCATCAAAAGGAATCCACTAACAAGGTTGATCAAGTCTTGTTAACAAACTCATTCCGAATCGCATGAAACCGGAGAAATTTCGAATAACACTAGGTTACCTCAATGGGGATATGCACATCCCCAACAATAAGAATATCTTATTTCTTCTTGACAGTAGAAGAGGCAATTCAAAACCTCTAATAATAATCGTTGAAAATTTTCCAATAGAATTGATACTATGGACTTGAGGTTGTTTCCTCGGAAAGTGTACCGTATGCTCATTACCATTAACATGAAAAGTGACATTGCCTTTGTTGCAATCAATAACAGCCTTTGTAGTATTCAAAAAGGTTCTACCAAGGATAATCGACATACTATCGTCCTCGGGAATATCAAGAATAACAAAGTTTGTTCATATAGTATCGTTTGCAACCACAACAGGAACATCCTCACAAATGCCGACAGGTATAGCAGTTGATTTATCAGACATTTGCAAAGATATTTCAGTAGGTGTCAACTTATTCAAATCAATTCTATGATATAGAGAGAGAGGCATAACACTAACACCGGCTCCCAGATCACATAGAGCAGTTTTAACATAGTTTTTTTAATAGAGCATGGTATAGTTGCTACTCCGGGATCTCCTGGTTTCTTTGATATTCCACCCTTAAAAGTGTAATTAGCAAGCATGGTGGAAATTTCAGCCTCCGATATCTTTCTTTTATTTGTAACAATATCTTTCATGTATTTAGCATAATGGTTCATTTTAAGCATATCAGTCAAATGCATATGCAAAAAGATCGGTCTAATTATTTCAACAAAGCGCTCAAAATCCTCATCATCCTTTTTCTTGGATGGTTTAGGAGGAAAAGGCATGGGTTTCTGAACCCATGGTTCTCTTTCTTTACCGTGTTTCCTAGCAACGAAGTCTCTCTTATCATAACATTGATTCTTTGATTGTGGGTTATCAAGATCAACAACAGGTTCAATTTCTACATCATTATTATTGCTAGGTTGAGCATCAACATGAACATCATCATTAACATTATCACTAGGTTCATGTTCATTACCAGATTGTGTTTCGGCATCATAAATAGAAATATCATTGGGATTCTCAGGTGTGTCAACAACAGGTTTACTAGAAGCATGCAAAGTCCTATCATTTTTATTTTTCTTGTTCTTAGAAGAACTAGGTGCATCAATATTAGTTCTCTGAGAATCTTGCTCAATTCTCTTAGGGTGGCCCTCAGGATACAAAGGTTCCTGAGTCATTTTACCCCCTCTAGTCATAACTCTAACAGCATTATCATTTTTATTATTATTTAATTCATTGAGCAAATTATTCTGAGCCTTAAGTACTTGTTCTACTTGAGTGGTAACAATAGAAGCATGTTTACTAATAAGTTTAAGTTCACCTTTAACTCTAGACATATAATCACTCAAGTGTTCAAGCATATCAGCATTGCGTTTCAATTGTCTACCAACATAAGAATTGAAGTTTTCTTGTTTAACAATAAAATTATCAAACTCATCTAAGCATTAGATAGCAGACTTATTACGAGGAATATCACCTTCATCAAATCTATAGAGAGATTTTACCTTTACTACCTGTGTCGGGTTACCAAGACCATGTATTTCTTCAATAGGTGGTAAATTCTTAACATCTTCAGCTTTAATACATTTTTCTTTGATAGATTTCTTTGCCTCTTGCATATCTTCGGGACTGAGAATTAGAATACCCCTTTTCTTCGAAGTTGGCTTAGGAGTTGGTTTAGGAAGTGTCCAATTATTTTCATTAGTCAACATATTATTCAATAGTAATTCAGCTTGATCCACAGTTCTTTCCCTGAAAACACAACCAGCACAACTATCCAGGTAGTCTCTAGAAGCATCGGTTAGTCCATTATAAAAGATATCAAGTATTTCATTCTTCTTGAGAGGATGATCAGGCAAAGCATTAAGTAATCGGAGAAGCCTCCCCCTATCTTGTGGGAGACTCTCTTCTTCAATTTGCAAAAAAAAATATATTTCCCTTAAAGCAGCTTGTTTCTTATGAGCGGGGAAATATTTAGCAGAGAAGTTATAAATCATATCCTGGGGACTACGCACACAACCAGGATCAAGAGAATTAAACCATGTTTTAGCATCACCCTTTAATGAGAACGGAAACAACTTAAGGATAAAGTAATAGCGAGTTTTCTCATCATGAGTAAACAGGGTGGCTATATCATTTAATTTAGTAAGATGTGCCACAACAGTTTCAGATTCGTAGCCATAGAAAGGATCAGATTCAACCAAAGTAATTAACTCAGGATCGACAGAGAAATCATAATCCTTATCAGTAGTAAAGATAGGTGAAGTAGCAAAAGCAGGGTCATATTTCATTCTAGCATTCAAAGACTTTTCTTTAAGCTTAGCTAATAATTTCTTAAGATCAGACCTATCATTTCAAGCAAGAAAGTCTCTAGCAGTTTCTTCATCCATAACCTAACCCTCAGGCACAACAGGAAATTCATATCTAGGGGGAGAATCTTCATCATAACTTTCATCAATATTATCAGATTCAATAATTGCATTCTCTCTAGCCCTAGCAAGTTGTTCATCAAGAAATTCACCTAGTGGCATAGTAGTATCAAGCATAGAAGTAGTTTCATCATAAGTATCATGCAAAGCAGAAGTGGCATCATCAATAACATGCGACCTATTGGAATCAATAGCATGTGTAGGTGTCGCAAGTTTAGTCAAAACAGAAGGTGAATGAAGCGCAGAGCTAGATGGCAGTTCCTTACATCCCCTCGTAGTTGAGGGGAAAATCTTGGTTCTTTGATCTTTCAAGTTCTTCATAGTGATAAGCAGATATAAATCCCAAGTGACTTAAAGAATAGAGCTATGCTCCCCGACACCGGCGCCAGAAAATAGTCTTGATAATCCACAAGTATAGGGGATCGCAACAGTTTTCGAGGGTAGAGTATTCAACCCAAATTTATTGACACAAGGTGATGTAGGCTGGAACACTATACGGGCGATCTTTCACGAAAGGAGCAGATCCCAACTAAGAACACGAAGAACACAGGGAAGAACAGAGAGAAACCACAAAGGGGGAACACTCAAGAACAAGTCCAATCACACATCCACTAGACAATCAAACACACAAGATCCACAAGGTACATGAACAACAAAGGGAAAGATACAAGGCAAGGTTCATCTCCATGAGGAGGTCTTGAATCCACGAGGGGATCTTCCCGTGAGGGGTCTTGAATCCAAGGTGGATCTTCTCCGAAGAGGGGTCGCGGTCTCTCTCATGGAGTAGATCCGTAATGGATGAGAAAAGCTCTATCTCTAAATGAGCTACTACTTTGCTAACCCTAGAAAGGAGGTGGAGGAGGTCTATTTATAGTCTAGTGGGTGAACGGGTAAGTGAGGGCGCGAATGGGTACATGGGCCTCGGCCCAAGTCATGCACGCAGGCAAGGGCCGGATGATCCGGCTCCGCCGTGGAGATTTTGCAAGCTTCGGGTGTCTTCGGACGCAATTACCCGGATGATCCGGAGGGGGACCCGGATGATCCAGCTGAGCCTGGATGATCCGGACGGTGGTCCGGATGTCCGGCCTGACTCTTGCAGCCGCTCCATCTTCTTCTCCTTTCTTCCATCTTTGTTGGAGTAATGGGCCACGGGTAGGCTAACCCGAGTCCCAGAACCTTTCAAGACATCGGGGCAGGCTGCGCCCCTCAAGACCCCAAGACAAAGAGCCGCCTTCTGAGAAGTCGGCAACAAGGTAACCAACTAGCCACTCGCGGACGAGTCCCAGGAACGACTGCAGGATAAGCCGACTCTTGACTGGCGTCTTCCCGAGAATCCGGTCTTGGGGAGTCGGCCCGCGACTCCAACAAACCCCATGTCCTCATCAAGAGGGACAGGACATGGGAGTGGCTACAGTGAAGCCTACTCCCGCCCCTTTCCAGAGGCAGGCATGGCTACAGTACGCCGTACTCGTGGAGATCTCTGTGCGGCGTGGCACTGTTGCCATGCCAGCCCTGCCATCAGCACCGGTGGACCGAATCCTACACCCACGATGGCTTGTCCGTACGACCTTGGGCAGCAGGTCCCACCAGCCAACGGGACCCCAAAAGACGGCAAGTGCGCCACCAGTCGGACTCGTTGGGAGTCGGCCCCCGGGAGTCGGCCAGCTCCTCCCCCGGGTCCCACGCGCCATCAACCAGATGTGACAGGGAAAGGCAATAGTGATCGCCCGCCAGACGGCGGAGCTGTTGCCATGACCCCATGACTGAGCCTGCGTCATTAGAAGCACGGCTACAGTAATCTGCAGCTAGCAAGACCCACCCGTGGCGGACGCGGCCTGTCGGCTCCGTACCGAGCCAGTCGGCGGGCCCCAGGAGTCGGCGGATAAGACGGCGGCCAGAGAGACTGACGGCTGGGCCTGCGCCCAGCCGGATTACCATTGTACCCCTGGGGGATAGGCCTATATAAACCCCCAGGGCACCCATGCAAAGGGTTGGAATCCACTAGCACTAGACCAGATCATATAGGAAGGAGAGAGCTAGCCTTGCCTTCTCCTACCTTCGGGAAACAGCTCAAGGAGCAATCATGTAAAAACTTTGCCATAGTGATCATGCGGAGACCCCGCAGAGCAGCAGTAGGGGTATTATCTCCCTGGAGAGCCCTGAAGCTGGGTAAGATTCGCCGGCGTGCATGTCTTCGCCTCATCCCGTTTCCAGGCACCGGCGACGTTCTAGTCGCACCCACCATGATAAGCCATCCTTTGGCATATGTCGCACCCAACCCCCGACATTTGGCGCGCACTGTGGGGCATGATGCACCACCGTCCGGAGACCTGCTCTGGACGGGAACCCTTTTCCTCCATGGCGAGCGCAGCCAGCCAGGCACGCTAGACGGAGTCACCGCTGACGCGCTGCGCGGCGTTGAGATCGCTTGCGCAGCCAGCTGCCTCGCCGAATTTGTCGGCGAGGTTCGCCTCTCCGATGAGCCTGCATCCAACGCAGGCACGGGCGGCTCCGAGAGCCTCCTCGCGGGCCTCCTCGATCAACTCCACGTCTCCGGCGAGCCTGTCATGGACTTGGAGTCTGTAGGCTCCACCGACCCGATGCTGGTCGACTCCGACACCGCGTCGCTCGACGCATTCCCCACTAATGTGGTGGTCTACGATGAACCTCTCCCTCGCGCGGAGAGCGACAGAAGCACCGTCACCGAGGTGCTCGTCATTAGTCATGACGAGCCTCCTGGCGGAGGAGCGCATGACCCACTTGGCGCGGCGCTACAAGACCTGACTGCGCCCATTCCGGAAGACGCTGACGCGGAGACATTGGAGGCACGCCGCCTTCAGCTCGTCGAAGGCGCGAAGAAGCTGGCTAGCATGAGACGCTTGTCATAAGCCTACCAGCGGGAGATGGATCGCGCTGTTGGCGGCTCGCCAGCTCCAGCTGGGCCCAGCCGCCTTGGCACGGTCCAGCAGCGTGGCGTAGCCATCGCCAGCCTGTTTGGGGCAAGTTTCCCTGTGTACGCCACGCCTGCGGAGAACATTCGAGCCGCCTAGGCGGCGGCGGACGAGCTGGACAATTTCGAGGGCGAAGAGTGCCTCCTGATGATGGAGCGAGTCCAGCGGCTCCTCGACGCGGCTGCCGCGCAGAACGAGGCCGACTGCCGCACGGAGGCGCCACAGCGGCAAAACGACGACCCTCGCTGAGATCAAGGCGCGATGTCTCGGACGCCGACTGGCGGTGCCCGAGGAAGAAGAGACAAGGATCCGACTGTCAGCCACAGTCGGACTCACATTACCATAGAGCGCGACCGAGACGGCCGCCCGAGAGCAGTGGAACGACGGGACGACTGTCTGCCTCATCCTCCGTGCAAGGAAAGGCGAGTCTCCCCGCCGCCTGTTGATCATCCGACTCTCGGTGACCGCCTTGGCCGCCGCGAGGGAGTCGGGGAAAACGACGCCCGCCACCGGATCGATCGACTTCACCGATCCCTGGCGCTGGAAGAAGAAGACGAATTGGGTCCGCCCTATTTCGGGCCCCGCATTCGAGACGAGCCCTTTCCCAAAGGGTTGACGCTCCCAAGAGACATGCCCAAGTACACCGGCTCCGTGAAGCCGGAAGACTGGATGGTCGACTACTCCACGACTATCAGCATAGCGAATGGCAACAAGCGTGTCGCCGTAAAATACGTTCCGCTCATGCTCCAGGACATGGCCCGGACATGGCTGAATAGCCTGAAGCCCCACAGCATCAACAGCTGGGTCGACTTCACAGAAGCATTCGTCCGCAACTTCACCAGCACGTACAAACGTCCTCCCAAGCCTCGACAGTTTTCCTTGTGCATGCAAGGTCCCAACGAGTCGACTCGCGACTACCTCACGCGTTGGGCCGAGCTTCGGAACTCCTGCGAGGGTGTGCACGAGGTGCAGGCTATCGAGTACTTCACAGCAGGGTGCAGAGAAGGCACCCTCCTCAAGCACAAGCTCCTCTACGATGAGCCAGAAACCCTCGACGAGCTGCTGGTCATAGCAGACAAGTACGCCACGGCCGACTCCTCCATGAAGGCGGAAATTCAAGTTAGCGCAACTAGCAAAGTGGCCCCTCAGGCTCCAAGAACTCCGGCGGGAGACGCCAGTCGGCGGCAACAGCAGAGCGACCACAAGCGCAAGGCCCCGCAGCCGGCTTCCAGCAGCCGGCAGGTCGCGACTGTTGAAGCCCAGCAGCCGGATGGGCAGCCTCCGCCCAAGCGACAGAAAGGTGGCAAGCCCAACTAGTTGCCGGCCTTCTCATACGAGCAGACCCTGGATGGTCCTTGCAAGTTCCATAGCGGCGCGAAGACGTCAAATCACACCACCCGGAAGTGCCACTGACTCACCAGGATCGCCAAGGGAGATGGCCTCCTACCTCCCCCGCCTGCTGGGCAGCCGCCTCCGCCTCCGCCCCAGCAGCCGGCTGTCAGGCCAGTCGGCGTAGTACAAGACGAATACCCTGAAGAGCACGGAGCCTACATGGTGTTTACCAGTTTGGCTGATGATCGACACAGCAGGCGGCTGCAGCGACAAGAGGTGAATGCAGTAGCATAGAAACACCAGAGTTCATGCACTGGTCCGACAAGCCTATCAGCTGGAGCAGAGTTGATCACCCAGAGGTGATGCCGAGTCCGGGCTCTTATGCTTTGGTCTTGGATGCCACCTTTGCCACGGATAGACGAGCTGCTCGTTTCTCGCGAGTTCTGATAGACGGAGGCAGCAGCATCAACATCCTGTACAAGGACACCATGGAGAAGTTAGGAATCAAGCAAAGACAGCTTCAGAACAGCCGGACTGTGTTCCACGTCATTGTTCCTGGGCTTTCCTACTCACCAATTGGCAAGATCCTGATGGATGTCCTCTTTGGAGACAAAGATCACTTCCGCCGAGAGTCAGTTTGGTTTGAGGTGGTGGACCTCGAGAGCCCATACCATGCACTACTTCGCCGACCCGCCCTGGCCAAGTTCATGGCAGTCCCTCACTACGCCTACCTCAAAATGAAGATGCCCAGTTCCAAGGGAATTCTGACCGTAACCGGCGACTACCGGAAGTCGTCTGCCTGTGCGGCTGAGAGCAGTCAGCTAGCCGAGTCCCTAGTGATCGCAGCCGAGAAGCGGCTCCTTGAACGGGTTGTGGCAATGGCCGGCAAGCAGCCAGAGGTGTCGCCTAACCCGAAGGAGTCAGAAGCTGAGGGTTCGTTCAAGCCGTCCAAGGAGACAAAGAAGATACCCTTGGACCCGGAGCACCCAGAGAGGTACGCTGTCGTAGGCGCAAACCTCGACAGCAAATATGAAGGCGAGCTTCTCGATTTCCTCCGTGAGAATCGGGACATCTTCGCATGGTCCCCCAAAGACATGCCAGGTGTACCGACGGAATTTGCGGAGCACAAGTTACATGTCCGGTCTGATGCAAAGCCGGTCAGGCAGCCCCTGCGCCGCCTGTCAGAAGGGAAGAGAAGAGTTGTCGGAGAAGAGATAGCCCGACTCCTAGCAGCCGGCTTCATTATGGAGGTATTCTTTCCAGAGTGGCTAGCCAACCCGGTCCTGGTACTGAAGAAAAACAAGCAGTGGCGAATGTGTATCGACTACACGAGCCTCAACAAGGCCTGCCCCAAGGACCCATTTGCTCTGCCAAGAATTGATCAGGTGATAGACTCCACCGCCGGATGCGAGCTGTTGAGTTTTTTGTATGCATATTCAGGATATCACCAGATCAAGCTGAACCCGACTGATAGACTGAAGACCACCTTCATCACGCCGTTTGGAGCCTTCTGCTACCTCACCATGACGTTTGGCTTGAGGAATGTCGGCGCCACCTTTCAGTGTTGCATGCAGAAGTGCCTCCTCAAGCAACTCGGGAGAAACGCCCACGTCTACGTGGACGATGTGGTGGTGAAGACGGAAAAGCATGGAACACTGCTGGAAGACCTCAAGGAGACCTTTGAGAACCTGCGCCGATTGCAGATCAAGCTCAACCCCGAGAAGTGCGTCTTCGGAGTACCAGCCGGCCAACTCCTTGGCTTCTTGGTCTCTGAACGCGGCATAGAGTGCAACCCTGTAAAGATCAAGGCCATCGAGAGGATGGAGGTACCCAGCCGACTGCTGGACGTGCAAAAGTTCATTGGCTGCTTGGCGTCCATCAGCCGATTCATCAGTCGGCTAGGCGAGAAAGCTCTCCCCTTATACCAACTCATGAAGAAGACCACTTTTTTCGAGTAGAACCACAAGGCGGACGAAGCTTTTCTCCAGTTGAAGAAGATGCTGACTACCCCACCCGTTCTAGCGGCTCCGACTCCTAAGGAACCAATGCTCCTGTACATCGCCGCCACCAGCCGGGTAGTCAGCACGGTCATTGTAGTGGAGCGCAAGGAGGAAGGCAAGGCACTACCTGTCCAGAGACCGGTATATTACCTGAGCGAAGTGCTGTCAGCCTCCAAGCAGAACTATCCCCACTACCAGAAGATGTGCTATAGCGTGCACTTTACCGCCAAGAAATTGAAGCCATACTTTCAAGAGCATCCAATCACCGTGGTCTGCACAGCCCCACTCGCCGAGATCATCGGAAGCCGAGATGCTTCTGGCCGAGTGGCCAAGTGGGCCATAGAGCTGGCTCCCTACACCATCCACTACCAGCCCCGCACCGCCATCAAGTCACAAGCATTGGCCGACTTCCTCGTCGACTGGGCCGAGACCCAGTACCTACCTCCAGCGCCTGACTCCACCCATTGGCGGATGCATTTCGACGGCTCCAAGATGCGCACCGGCTTGGGAGCCGGCGTTTTCCTCACCTCTCCTAAGGGCGACAAGCTCAAATACGCACTGCACATCCATTTTGCCGCCTCCAACAATGTCGCGGAGTACGAGGCGCTCATTCACGGGCTCCGGCTTGCCAAAGAACTTGGCATTCGCCGGATCCTGTGTTATGGCGACTCGGACTTAGTAGTCCAGCAGTCGTGGCGACTGGGACGCCAAAGATGCAAACATGGCAAGCTACCGTTTCCTCGTGCAGCAACTCAGTGGGTATTTCGAGGGGTGCGAGTTCCTCCATGTGCCAAGAAACGACAACGACCAAGCAGACGCCTTGGCCCGAATCGGCTCTACCCGCTAAGCAATACCATCCGGCGTCGCCCTTCAACGCCTCCTCAAGCCGTCTGTCAAGCCTTCACCAGAATCAGACTCCATCTTCGTGCCGGATCCTCCCGAAGAAGTCAGATCCGACTCCAGAGCCCCGACAGATGGTACGGGAATTTCGGCAGATGGCCCCAGAGCCGCCACAATCAAGGCCGGCCCAGGGACTGCAGAGCCCGGCCCGGGGACTGCGGCGGCGGGCTCGAAGACTCCAGAACTCGGCCCAAGAGCCGCGCCAGTCGGCCCGGGGACTTTGTTAACCCAGCAAGCGGTTGTTGACTCCAACCCGCCACCTCCCAACCCAGCCGCCCTCGTCCAAGTCGCAGTTCTGGCAGTCGAAGAAATAGTAGCACCCTCATGGGCCCAGCCCATCCTCAAATTTCTGGTGAGCAAAGAGTTGCCAACTGATGAGACCTTAGATCGGCAAGTACAACGTCGAGCGGCAGCCTACACCATAGTCAACAGAGAGCTGGTCAGGCGCAGCGTCACTGGTGTCTACCAGCGCTGCGTAGAGCCAGAGCAAGGCCAAGCAATTCTCAAAGACATCCACCAAGGCGAGTGCGGCCACCATGCGGCCTCAAGAGCACTCGTCGCCAAAGCTTTCCGACACGGCTTCTTTTGGCCAACGGCCTTAGAAGAGGCCAAGGAATTGGTCCAAAAATGCAAAGGGTGCCAGAAGTTCCGCTCCAAGCCGCATCAGCCGGCTTCTGCACTCAAGACCATCCCCATTGCCTGGCCTTTCGCAGTTTGGGGTCTAGACATGGTGGGACCATTCAAGACGGCATGAGGTGGCTTAACTCAGTTACTTGTCGCAGTGGACAAGTTCACCAAGTGGATAGAAGCGAAGCCAATCAAAAAACTGAACGGTCCGACTGCCGTGACCTTCATCTCCGATATCACAATTCGATACGGCATACCATACAGCATCATCACCGACAACGGCACAAATTTTGCCAAAGGCGCTTTGGCCTGTTTTTGCGCAACACAGGGCATCCGACTGGACCTAGCGTCCGTCGCCCATCCACAGTCAAACGGCCAGGTGGAGTGAGCAAACGGCCTCATCCTGTCCGGCATCAAGCCCCGACTGATCGAGCCTCTGGAGCGCTAGGCTGGCTGCTGGCTTGACGAGTTGCCAGCCGTCCTCTGGAGTCTGCGCACGACTCCAAACAAGTCAACCGGCTTCACGCCTTTCTTCCTCATCTACGGTGTTGAAGCCGTCATCCCAACGGACATAGAGTTCGACCCTCCGCGAGTAATAGAGGCGAGGGTGTCCCAATCTTTCGATGAGATGATAACTATCGATTTGGTGGAGACGACTTTGACGATCCGACTACAAACGTGCACGACGTTGCGCCTTAGCAATCGCTAAACCAATCTCCTGAGGTTACTGACGATGCCGGAAGCACGGTCAGCCTGACCACGAAGGTCTATTCCTGCAAGCAATCGAAGAACGAGCAAGAATATGATAAAGCAATCTGAATATTGCAAATATATATGAGGTATTGATAATGGTGGGGATCCGTAAGCGGTCTTGGTCTGGTCGTTGGACACAAACGAAGTACACGAAGTTGCAATGGCTAACTTTTAACTAAACAAATCCCAAGGAAAAAGCTACTAGATGGATCTACTTATATAGGAGCAAGGGGTGGCGGCCAAGGAGGTGGGAGGACGTCCCAAGGCAGCCTAAAACTAACCCTAGGTCGTACAAGGCTCATGGGCCCAAGTGGAGGCGATGCAACACCTTTGGGCTTGTAGTTTGACTCGGATTGTGCTGCAACGTCAGATTGTTTCGTCTGTAACTCAACACTCCGGACGAATTTGAAGGTGAATCCAATTGGGTTGGAAAGAGCACGAAATCTAGTTTCCAACAAAAAAATAATCACCCAATTCGGAGTCCGTATGAAAAAGTTGTTGGCGTTTTGAGTCAGGTATGTCTGTGTAGTCCGAATCTGAATCCAGAACGTGAAAGACTTAGACTCTATCTTCTCTTGGCCCAAAAGCGACGTGAGAGGACTTTTTGAACACAACATAAACTTCTCCTTTTCCCTTATCTTCATATGTGGATTGTACAAATGTCCCATACACCTGCAATTAGACAAAACACAAAAGTGTGTGAAGTATTTTTGTTCTGGATAACATAAATAGATTATTGAATAGTTTGCATTAGAAATCACCTGACAAATATGCATGTATGCAATATTTTTGGTCGTATCCAAGGTAGTCATGTTCTCATCATCCTCCCCTTTTTGAAAACAAAGCCGTCCTCGGCGTTGCTTAATCTAAAATGTGGCTAACAAAAGAGACAAGGTGTACATGTTGTATATGTATATGTCATCCAGTTTAACTTCCCTTGATTTTTGCACGTATGACACATGTATACATGAGTAACTTTCATAGTTCATAAAAACTAAAGCCCAAAAATTATCACAAGAAGTAGAAGGCATGAAAATATTAGAACTCAGTTTGCACATATAAGTGAAGCTCTTATTCATTTCAAAAGATTCGCAATGTTCATCATTAAACCATCCCAACTTTGGTGAATAAACCTTACTTGCATCAAATTTACATGCTACAACATGCTTAAATAAGCAAACATGCAATAAGTCATTGGACACAGAATCATCACCAAGATTAGAGGCCATATCAAAATGATTAAACATTAGTTCTTTTGCATCAACAGTTAATTCAATGGGTGCACTCAAAATTATTGATATTTCAGTTGTTTGATCACATGACGCATTCATGACAGTAACAATATTCTCTAAAATAGGTGGTGTGCTCAAATCAACAGGTAACTCAATACATGACGCATTCAAGTTAACTAGGCATGCATCATTCTTATGTGAAGTTATATCATCAATACCTTTACTGTTACCTTGTAGCAAAGATGTAGCTGATGTAGGTACGGACATTGACAATGTACCATACCCTTGAGATGATGCCGCGCTCATAATCCGAGGTGCAATGATGGAGGAACCCACCGGCGGTGGCGAGCATGAACTGGAATAGTAGTTGTTGTAGTCACCTAATGCATCCTCCTTTATCTGTCTCTCAAAGGTATAAGCACGGACATACATACCAGTAATGCAACGAGGAATATACTGAAATCTTGCCTGAATATCATGGTTCAAACCACCAAAAAATCTATTCATTGTATCATCCTCAGATTCTTCTATGTCACAATGATGCATATAAGATTTGAACTCTTGGTAGTAAGCATGAACAGTGTTACTGCCTTGTTTTAATTGCTCCAATTTGCAACGCAATTCACGACGATAGTAAGGAGGAAAAAATTGTTGTCTCATTACAGCTTTCAAAACTTTCCAAGTTGTGGATTGGTTATCAATGTTTTTCTTACAATGTACACTCCACCAAATAGAAGCAAAACCAGTAAATGCTCTAATGGTAGCTCGTACTCTCTCAAGTTCAGAAAAATCATGGTGACTAAAAACTTGTTCTACTTCAAGCTCCCAAGCTAGATAAATAGCAGGATTAAATCTACCCTCAAATGATGGTAAAGAGATAACCTGACCATATGCTTGTGTGTGTTGTCTCAACTCTCGTGATGGTGAAGATGTGTCCGTCGTCCAAGAACTTCTATCTCTGGAACCTGTCATGATTAGTAGAAACAAGAACCAAAATTCGAGAATAATGTTCCTATGAACTACTAGGATGTGGTTGTAAAGTGCTCACAGTAAAGCAAATATCAATATCTTACAAGTTCTTACCATGCAGCAGGTGGTGAGAGGCAACTAGCGGTGTCAAATAACTCTGAAGATTGTGTAAAGCGATTGCCAGGGGAACATGCGTATACACGGTGTAGAAATATGTGGAGCTGGGTTGGCTATATATGGTAGCAAAAGATTAGCAATAATCAATTCAGAGATGCAATGTTGAATAAACGCTCAACGACGGTACTATGCTGGTCCTAGGCTAGACCGAACTAGAGACGCGAGCCTAGAACACTAATGAGCTCACGTCGTAGCACAACTAGGATCAATAAAGGATACTAAGTAGCTCTGGACAGCAAGATATAAGTGAAGATCACAACGGCAGTAAAGATAATGATGTGAAACAACAGCCAAGCAGGATATATCAACAACTTTGTCTCCAACTTTCCTCTGAAAAAGTTTGTGCCGATTTTTTTTCAAGAATGGTATTGACTCAAGCTTTCAAACACAAAAGGAATCACTCAATTCCGAGTTGATATGAGGAGTCAAAAAATTCGAAAACTGTCCTAAAAAACTGGAATAAGCTGTGTTCATGAACTTCGGAGGGCAAAAAGACCTATTTAGAAGCCGATTTTGAGGTGCCAAATATTGAACTAGCTTCTTCAACTATTTAGATGCGGCTCGTCGCTAGCTTTCGTTTGAGTACTCGCGGAGGCAAAACGGACTTCGTATGAGGAAGTTATGCCTGTTTTACTGAACAGTGCACAAAACAGATTTCAATCCGAATTCAACTACGAGATTGAGTCTAAAAAGATCCGAATTTTGTTTTTTTTTCTTCTCTCTTTTTTTTCCTCACACTTTTTTTTCTTTCTCTCCTTTTTTTCTCTGACTTTTTTTTCTCTTTTTTTTCTTTTTTTTCACTCTTTTTTTTCTCTCTTTTTTTCTCCCTCTTTCCAAAACAAACTAGATAAGATGCAGATTGGATCAAGTGAAGATGTGAACGATCTCAACTATTATTATGACAATGAATGGTGGGTAGCACGTGGTGGAAATTGATGGATGGATGGATGGGTAGCTCTGATACCACTTAATAGAGGCGAGGGTGTCCCGATCTTTCGATGAGATGATAACTATCGATTTGGTGGAGATGACTTTGACGATCCGACTACAAACGTGCACGACGTTGCGCCTTAGCAATCGCTAAAGCAATCTCCTGAGGTTACTGACGATGCCGGAAGCACGGTCAGCCTGACCACGAAGGTCTATTCCTGCAAGCAATCGAAGAACGAGCAAGAATATGATAAAGCAATCTGAATATTGCAAATATATATGAGGTATTGATAATGGTGGGGATCCGTAAGCGGTCTTGGTCTGGTCGTTGGACACAAACGAAGTACACGAAGTTGCAATGGCTAACTTTTAACTAAACAAATCCCAAGGAAAAAGCTACTAGATGGATCTACTTATATAGGAGCAAGGGGTGGCGGCCAAGGAGGTGGGAGGACGTCCCAAGGCAGCCTAAAACTAACCCTAGGTCGTACAAGGCTCATGGGCCCAAGTGGAGGTGATGCAACACCTTTGGGCTTGTAGTTTGACTCAGATTCTGCTGCAACGTCAGATTGTTTCGTCTCTAACTCAACACTCCGGATGAATTTGAAGGTGAATCCAATTGGGTTGGAAAGAGAACGAAATCTAGTTTCCAACAAAAAAAGAATCACCCAATTCGGAGTCCGTATGAAAAAGTTGTTGGCATTTTGAGTCAGGTATGTCTGTGCAGTCCGAATCTGAATCCAGAACGTGAAAGACTTAGACTCTATCTTCTCTTGGCCCAAAAGTGACGTGAGAGGACTTTTTGAACACAACATAAACTTCTCCTTTTCCCTTATCTTCATATGTGGATTGTACAAATGTCCCATACACCTGCAATTAGACAAAACACAAAAGTGTGTGAAGTATTTTTGTTCTGGATAACATAAATAGATTATTGAATAGTTTGCATTAGAAATCACCTGACAAATATGCATGTATGCAATATTTTTGGTCGTATCCAAGGTAGTCATGTTCTCATCAGATTTGCAGTTTTCGGTAAGACCGAAAGTGCAACTACAATGACCTAAGCCAAATCGGTGAGACCGGTTTCTACAATTCGCTCGGTCCGAGGGCGGAGACCTAACCCTAAATTTTCAAATCCAATCTAATCTAGAGGATGTTTTCAGTGGATAGATTGATTGCATACGTGGTCATGATCCCAGCGTAACAGCCGGCCAGCACAAGCTGTCGGCGCCTTGGGAAGGCCCTTTCATCATCAGCAAAGTACTGGGCAACGACTCCTACTACCTGATTGACGCTCAGAAGCCCCGAGCACGCAAGAGGGACGACTCCGGCAAAGAGACGGAGCGGCCATGGAATGCAAATCTCCTCCGAAGATTTTACAGTTGATGCAGTATGTACCACGCTACCTTTTGTATTAAAGTACCAAGACTTCGGGCCCCCCGAGACGAGCTCGGGGACTGCCCTCTTTTGTCTATATGATAAAAATTATGCCTACGAGTATGTTACTCTTTGTTATGCCGCTTGGCACCGGGCTCGACAGGTCGGCCCGGGGACTTGCCGCCTTGCACTATGAAATGCTTCCTGCAGCCGGACAAGTAGTGTGTGGCGCCTAAGCCATCTCCTGTCAGAAGCCGCAGCTCGCAGAGCGACTGTACGGGCAGGAGTAAGGTAGAATGGGCGTTCGCATGAAAAATGGCTAAGGACTCAAAGCATAAAACATAGCTCAAACGGCTTCCAGCCTTTTTTCGCAAACCGACTCTTGAGCAGTCGGCTCACCGCCTTCTATTCAACTTGCTCAAAAACTCTAAAAATGGCTAAGTACTTGCCTTCCCAAAGTAGCCAAGCATTTGATCCAACGGCAATCCGCAGAGCGGCTGTCCGACTGGCAAGACAGGCAACTAAGGTAAAGCAGCAAAGGAAAAGGCCAAAAGAGCAATGAGCAAGAAAAGATAGAATTCAGATAAATTTTTACATAACATAGGCCTTGGTCCGAATCTTCGAGCAGAAGTACACCCCGCGGGTGGAATTGTGCAAATTAACAAGTTCTTCAAAGACCACTAAAGCAGATAAAATATAATAAGGTGACGCAGCACCTAGAATAGCCTATGGACGAATATTATGAAGTGGCATCTTGTATATTTCGTCCAAGGCTTCATGCACTCCTTATGGCGGCTTCAAAGTCCTGAAATCATCACTTGTAACTCCGTTCTTGATCCCCTTGCACATGCCATCAACTCCATGCGTGTTCTTGCTCCAATGTTCATCCTTCTCCAAGCTAGGCCCCCTTCATTTGAAAGCAAAACAAATGTATCCAATTTAGGCAGCATCATAATCTCATGAACATTAGAATCATTACCAAGAAACGAAAGTACCTGGTAATTTAATTGGCGTGCGCGAGCTCTAGTAATTGGTCCAGTATATGTAACAGTAGGGGCTGTGGGTGTAACAATGGTATTGATGTCCTCATCATCCTCCCCTTCTTGAAATGAAGTCGTCCTCGACGGAAGCTCATCTTCCTCACCCAAATAAGGCTTCAAATCTGCAATGTTAAAAGTGGGACTAACCCCAAAATCTGCAGGTAGCTCAAGTTTATATGCATTATCATTTATTTTCTCTAAAACCTTAAAAGGACCATCAGCACGTGGCATTAGCTTTGATTTGCGCAGATTAGGAAATCTATCTTTACGCAAATGTAACCAAACAAGATCTCCAGGTGCAAACACAACATGTTTTCTACCCTTATCTCCAGCAAGTTTAATATTTAGCATTCATACGCTCAATGTTTTCCTTAGTTAACTCATGCATTTTTAAAATCAATTCAGCACGTTCTTTAGCATCAAAATTAACCTTCTCCGAAGATGGAAGAGGCAACAAATCAATAGGTGCACGAGGTAGGAAACCATACACAATTTCAAAAGGGCACATCTTAGTAGTAGAATGCAATGAACGATTATAAGCAAATTCAATATGAGGCAAGCATTCTTCCCACATTTTCTTGTTATTCTTCAAAACAACCCTAAGCATAGTAGACAATGTTCTATTGACTACTTCAGTTTGTCCATCAGTTTGGGGGTGACAAGTAGTACTAAAAAGCAGCTTAGTCCCCAACTTAGCCCATAAACATCTCCAAAAGTGGCTAAGAAATTTAGTATCACGATCTGAAACAATAGTATTTGGCACACCATGTAAGCGAATAATTTCACGAAAGAACAAATCAGCAACATTAACAGCATCATCGCTTTTATGACATGGTATAAAGTGTGCCATTTTCGAGAACCTATCCACGACAACAAATATGCTATCCCTCCCCTTCTTTGTTCTAGGTAAACCTAAAACAAGTCCATAGATATATCCTCCCAAGGAACACTAGGTACTGGCAAAGGCATATATAAACCATGAGGATTGAGTCGTGACTTAGCTCTTTGACATGTAGTGCAGCGAGCAACAAAACGCTCAACATCCCGTCTCATCTTTGGCCAAAAGAAATGTGTAGCAAGTATATCCTCCGTCTTCTTGACGCCAAAGTGTCCCATTAATCCTCCTCCATGCGCCTCCTGCAACAACAAAAGACGAACGGAGCTAGCTGGAATGCATAGCTTGTTAGCACGAAAAACAAATCCATCGTTAAGAACGAACTTGTTCCAAGTTCTCCCTTCTTTACAATTCTGCAATACATCTTTAAATTCAGCATCATGAACATATTGATCTTTGATGGTCTCCAAACCAAATATTTTAAAGTCAAGTTGTGAAAGCATAGTATAACGACGAGACAAGGCATCAGCAATAACATTTTCTTTACCCTTCTTGTGTTTAATGACATAAGGGAAAGTCTCAATGAATTCAACCCATTTAGCATGTCTACGGTTCAGTTTTGCTTGACTTTTAATGTGTTTCAAAGATTCATGATCAGAATGTATAACAAATTCCTTGGGCCATAAATAATGTTGCCATGTTTCTAAGGTCCGAACAAGAGCATATAATTCTTTATCATAAGTAGAATAGTTCAGACTAGGCCCACTCAATTTTTCAGAAAAGTATGCAACAGGTTTTCCATCTTGTAATAACACACCTCCTAATCCAATTCCACTAGCATCACATTCAAGCTCAAAAGTCTTATTGAAATTAGGAAGTTGGAGTAAAGGAGCATGTGTCAACTTATCTTTCAAAACCATGAAGGCTTCTTCCTGTGCGGTACCCCAAACAAAACGCACATCTTTCTTTGTAAGCTCGTTGAGAGGTGCAGCAATGGTGCTGAAATCTCTCACAAAACGCCTATAGAAACCAGCGAGGCCAAGGAAACTCCTCACTTGTGTGACCGTTTTGGGCTGCGGCCAACTCTCAATAGCTTCAATCTTGGCTTTATCAACTTCAATTCCCTGTGGAGTAACAACATAGCCAAGAAAAGATACTCGGTCGGTGCAAAAGGTGCACTTTCCAAGGTTTCCAAACAAAGATGCATCACGTAGAGCAATAAAAACAGCACGTAAATGTTCCAAATGTTCCTCCAAAGATTTGCTATAAATCAATATGTCATCAAAGTAAACTACCACAAATCGTCCAATGAAAGCACGTAAAACTTCGTTCATTAACCTCATGAAAGTACTAGGTGCATTAGTTAACCCAAAAGGCATGACTAACCACTCATATAATCCAAACTTAGTTTTAAATGCTGTTTTCCATTCATCACCCAATTTCATACAAATTTGATGGTATCCACTACGCAAATCAACTTTGGAGAATATTGTAGAGCCACTCAATTCATCAAGCATATCATCTAGCCTAGGAATAGGATGACGATAACGAATAGTAATATTATTAATGCCTCTACAATCAACGCACATACGCGACGTACCATCCTTTTTCGGCACTAAAATGATAGGAACAGCACAAGGACTAAGGGATTCGCGTATATAACCTTTGTCGAGCAGTTCTTGTACATGACGCATAATCTCCTTCGTCTCCTCTGGATTGGTACGGTATGGTGCACGGTTGGGTAGCGAAGCACCGGGAATTAAGTCAATTTGATGCTCAATCCCTCGAATAGGTGGTAATCCCGGTGGCACGTCTTGTGGAAAGACGTCAGCGAACTCCTGCAAAATGTTAGTGACAGCAGGGGGCAAAGAGGAAGGCACGTCCTCGAATGAAAATAATGCCTCTTTGCACACAAAAGCATAGCAAACAGATTTGCTGAAATCTAGCTCATCAATAACAGATTTGGTGGCAAGTAAACATGCACTTTTCAATTTAATTTCAGAAACAACAGTAGATGGTTTATTATTAGGCTTCATTTGGTGCTCAAATTCTTTTGCCACAATCTGATTTTCACTCTTATTTGTCTCCTGTTTTGCTTTATTAGCTCTATTAATATCATCTTTCAAAATGGAATCAGGAGTCATAGGAAGCAAAGTAATATTTTTCACGTTATGAACAAGAGTATACTGATTGTTTCTACCATGGTGTACAGAATTTTTATCAAATTGCCATGGTCTACCAAGTAATAAGGAACATGCTTGCATAGGTACCACATCACAATCAACATAATCAGCATATGTAGAGATACTAAAATGCACACGAACAGTACATGTTACCTTAACCTTGCCGCTGTTGTTGAACCATTGGATGTAGTAAGGATGTGGATGTGGTCTTGTGGTGAGAGATAGCTTCTCCACCATCTCCATGCTAGCCAAGTTATTGCAGCTCCCTCCATCTATGATCACGCGAACAGAACGTTCCTTCACAACTCCCTTTGTATGGAACAAATTATGCCTCTGAATTTGCTCAGCTTGTGTAACCTGCACACTCAAAACACGTTGAGCAACTAAACTTTCATACCTGTCAGCATCTTCAGGAGCCATGTATTGCGTCTCATGATCAGAATCGTCTCCACCGTGTTCGTCACGTGTAATAAGAGCCAAAGTCTCCTCATCATAGTCACTAGCGGACTCATACCCACCATCCTCAGTAACAATCATCACGCGCTTAGATGGGCATTCTCTCGCATAATGACCTCCACCCTTGCAACGTCGACAAATAATATCATGTGTTTGCCCTGTTGATGCCATGGATGAAGAAGAGCTCTTTGCAGGCCCAGAAGGTGTGCTCTTGGCAGATAGTGGTGATTGTGCCTGCTTTATTGTATCACGGTTGGAGGTGGTAGCCGACGGAGGCGCCGGTGTAGCAGAACGTGTGGAAGTAGATGATGCACGTGGTGTCCATGATGAAGGTCGACCTGCAAAAAAGTTAGTCCGCGCCAATGCCTGTCGATCCTGCACTTCACGTTCAGCTTTACAAGCAAGATGGAATAAATGAGTGATATTAGTATACTCCTTATACTCTAGAATCATCTGAATCTCTCTATTTAATCCACCCATAAAACGTGCAAGCATAGCTTCATTCTCCTCAACAATACCACATCTAATCATGCCAGTTTGTAATTCCTGATAATATTCTTCTACAGAATTTTTTCCTTGTCTTAAGCGCTGCAATTTTTGAAGTAATTCACGTTGATAATATGGTGGAACCCAACGAGTACGCATAGCAGTTTTCAAAGCAGCCCAAGTAGCCGGAATAGGATATAATCTACAATGCTCAGACCACCAAACACATGCAAAACTAGTGAAAGCACAAACAGCAGCAGGAACACGTCTCTCCTCGGGATATTGTAAACATGTAAATCGTTGTTCAGTTTCTAACTCCCAAGTAAGATATATATCAGGAACATATCTACCCTCAAATGGTGGAATATTCAATTTTAGTTTAGGGAGATGGTCATGATCTCGTACCTGAGGGTGAGCCCTACCATTGCCATTATTTGCATGTGGACGACCTGGTGGTTGCTGTGCTGTTGGTGGCACGTAGTTCTGATTTTGATCAACCTCATCCTCATAATCTCCCACATAAGCATCCTCCTCCACATCAGCAGTAGGAGCCACAGAAGTATCAACAGCAGCACCAGCAGTTTGGCCCGACTGAAGAGGGACACGGCTCGCTCGGCGGAGGGCTGTTTCCCGACGTGGAGGTAGTCGGTGTTGTTGCTGTTGTTGCAGAGGTGCGGCAGGAGCAGCCGGTGGTGGTGGTGGAAAACGCGAAAGCAATTCAGCAAACTTGTTATCGAGCTTTGTTTCAAACGTCTTCTCCATGCCATCTATCTTCTCCATGGCCTCTTCAAATCTGTTTATCACATCTTGCACCTGTCCATTCATCATTTGCTGAAACGTATCATGAAGCTCCTTGTTCGTCAAGTTCTCCCAGTCAGTCTCGTCGGCTTGTGATCCTGGCATGGTTAGCAGCAATAGAAACACACAAGAATATGATCCTACAGACTACTAACAAGTGGTGGTGGTGGCGGGTGTCACAAATCCGTCAAGCAAATCTCAAATTCTTACCAGTTCTTACCCAGCAGCAGGCGGTGATCGGCAACCGTTGTAGTCAAAAACTCTCAAAAGCTTGGATAGAGCGATTGCCAGGGAGAGTCAAACGCACGACGTAGATGTATGTGGAGCTGGGAAGGCTTATAGTATGGTAGCAAAAAGGGTCAGCAATAATCAATTCAGAGATGCAAAGTTGAATAAACGCTCAACGACGGTACTGTGCTGGTCCTAGGCTAGACCGTGCTAGAGACGCGAGCCTAGAACACTAACAAAATCACGGCGCTGCACGTAAATAAGGGAAAAGCACACTCTGGAACTTTTTTTTCGCTCTTTTTTTTGCGCTCCTTTTTTTTGCGCTCCTCTTTTTTTTGCGAAAAATCACTATAATGGCGAGTGTCTCAAAACTCTTCCCTCGTCAAACTGATAGGATGGGCACGAAAAAAAATTTTCACTTTTTTTTCGGAAATCAGGGCAGCGACGACGAAAAAGTGCGACAAAAAATCACTATGATGGCACGTGGCTCAAAAGACTCAGAAAAGCCTAAAAATAGGATAGGGAAAAAAATTTGCCCGTGAAAATTTTGGCCTAAAAACTGCCCGGGGGTCTCCAGACTTTTTTTTTCCGAGACCTACGCAGGCAAGGAAACACGAATCGGAATTTAGATTGATCTCAAGAACAAACCTAATATGAGAAGAACTCGGATTGGTGGTGGATATATGGTTGTGGTATATGGCAGCGGTGGTGGTATATGGTAGCGGTGGTGGTATATGGATAGAGATTGGTGGTGGTATATGGATACGGATTGGTGGTGGTATATGGATACGGATTCAGAGCGGTGGCGGACAAGCAAAAGTGGTAGATGGGCGATGATGATGGTGCGGCGGCGGCGTGACAACTTATGACCAGAACTCGAAACTCTAAAAGACTAGACTCTAAGACCAGCAACTTGACACGACGATGCAACCGCAAATTCAACAAAGCAAAAACCCTAAAAAGATTATGCAAAGGCTCAGATTGGTTCGGATATGATGAACTAACCCTAATTTTTTTGTGGCTTTTTTTTCGTGGACTGTAGGTATGAAGAACAGACTCGATCTAATCTACGAAAAACTGTAAAATCTCACCGAGCAACCTGGAAATCTGATACCACTTGATAGAGGCTAAGGTGTCCCGATGTTTCGATGAGATGGTGGCTATCGTTTTCTGTGGGAGTCGACCTTGACGATCCGACTACGAACGTGCGAGACGTCGCGCCTTAGCAATCGCTAAACCAACTTCCGAGGGTTATTGACCACGCCGGAGCACGATCAACCTGACCACGAGGGTCTATTTCCTGCGAGCAAACGAAGAACAAGCAAGAAACTGAGATTGCAATCGGGATATTGCGAATATAAGATGAAAGCTTTATTGATCAAGGTGGGGTTCTGTGACGTCTTGGTCTGGTCGTTGGACACAAACGAAGTACGCGAAGTTGCAGCTATGGCGAACTTTTAATCTAAACAAAACCCAAAGTCTAAACGACGCCCTAAGGGCTGTATATATGGAGGAAGAGGGGAATTTCGTGGCCCTTGAGGGTGGGGTCCGAAACCAACCCTAACTCTTGTTTCCCCACACATACGGACTCTAAAAATAGCCTATACTTAAGTATTTCGAAATTACATGGGCCTGGCCCATTAATAAGGTGACGGCAGCACCTAGAATAGCCTATGGACGAATATTATGAAGTGGCATCTTGTATATTTCGTCCAAGGCTTCATGCACTCCTTATGGCGGCTTCAAAGTCCTGAAATCATCACATGTAACTCCGTTCTTGATCCCCTTGCGCATGCCATCAACTCCATGCGTGTTCTTGCTCCAATGTTCATCCTTCTCCAAGCTAGGCCCTTCATTTGTAAGCAAAACAAATGTATCCAATTTAGGCAACATCATAATCTCATGAACATTAGAATCATTACCAAGAAACGAAAGTACCTGGTAATTTAATTGGCGTGCGCGAGCTCTAGTAATTGGTCCAGTATATGTAACAGTAGGGGCTGTGGGTGTAACAATGGTATTGATGTCCTCATCAAGGGGTGCGCGGAGCCTGCATGTCCAGCCACAGGGCGGCAATCGCCTGGGCATCGACACATTGAAGCCGGCGCAGCATCCGGTGAGTCGGCCGAAGGCGAGCCTCGATGCTCGGGATATGCTCATCAAGGGTTCGGGGAGCGTCGGCGGTGATCTCTGCGCCTTCCGCCTTCCGACCTTCACGATCAGCCTCGATGGCTTGGATGGCAGCCTGCGACTGCCCGGGAAAGAAGTCTGCCAAGACGGAAGAAATGAAGAAGCAAGTCAAAAACCAGGAGTCGGCATGACTTATAATCGGCAGCTCAAAAAAAGAAAAAGAAAGTAAAAGAGACTCACCATCAACAATGTCTTCAATCTCATGGAAGCCGGAGGCCAGCAGTGCCTCTTTATCAGTCCAGGAGGAGCGCTCGCTCGCGAACTCGGCCAGGAGGGCGGTTTCCGCCTCTTCCGCCTCCTTCTGCGTCTTCGCAAGCAGCTCCTTCTGCTCTGCCAATTGTGTGGCCAGCAGATCGCGCTCTGTGGCGAGCTTGCTGCACTCCTCTCCCTTGGCGCACAACGCGAAGTTGGCTTCGCTTAGCTGCTGTTGAAGAACAGCGTTGGCTTCTGAAGAGAAGGAAGAAAGAAGGCGTTAAGTCATCAATAAAGAAGGTCGCCGGGGAGATCTGGCCCGAATGCTCAGCAGTCGGCCCGAATCTCGGGGACTACAGCCCGCGGGTGCGCCAGCGCGCCCCCGCAAAGAAGAAAAAGGACTCACTCCGGCTCTCCGACAAGTCGGCGGTCCGCTTGCCCAGCTCTTCAACGTTGCGGTTAAAGGCAGTGACACGGAGGTTGTGGTAGTCCTGTGGTAGTCCAGCTCACCAATTGGAGTTCCGGGCTGCCTGCTCAGCAGCCGGCCTGAAACTCGGGGACTACACCCAGTGGGTGCGCAGGCGCGCCCCCACAAAGAGGAACAAGAAAACAAGGACCAAAGAGAAAGCATACCCGGACGGCTGCCCGCGATACCAGGTATGCCTTGGTGCAGTTCTGGATGGCGTCGCCCTCAGCTCGAAGTTTCGTTTGGACGCCCAGAAGCGCCTGGTTCAGCGGCCCTGTGCCGCCTCCCCGCGCCCACCCAATGGGCGCGGCGGTCGTCGCTTCGGTGTCTGGGATCGCCGAGCTGGCGGTGCCGGTGTCCAGGGGCGTGGCGCCGAAGTCGCCTTCTCAAGACGGCGGCGCGTTGGCGAGCTGACTTGAAGGAGTAGCCTCGCCATGACCTCGTCTTCAGTCGGCAGCACCGGCGGGTCCGCCAGCTATTTGCCTTGCGCGCCCCCAGACGGCGGCGGAGGCGGCGGCGGAACGATCACGTCTGGCGTGGAGGAGTCGCCGCCTTCCCTCTCCATGATGGGGTTCTTGCCGCCGGCTTCCCCAGTCTGCCCCGTGAACTTCGGAGGTGGCGGCGCAGAGTTCAGCGGGGTGACGAACACTGCCGATTGGCGGTGCACGGCCTCCTCAGCCTGCCGCTTTGTCGCGGCGACAGCTTCGGCCTCCGCCAGTTTCTTCTTGGCGGAGGCCTCCGCCTTATCGGCCTCCACCTTCTCTAGGCGGGCGGCCTCTTCCTCGTTGCGCTTCTCCTGCGCATTCTGCTCCATCACCTCCCGGAGGTCGGCGGCAGGGTCAATCCGCCGAGTGGTGGCGGACGTCTCCGCTGACCCCATGACGGAAGCGGCGACAACCCTCTCAAGAGTGAGGGGAGCCCTGAAGCGAGGGAAGCAAGTAAAAGACTCAGACAAAGCTACAAAGAAATAATAAAGCGTTAAGACGGAATATTCACGCGGAGACCAGTGGCGGCTTCTTTACTTCCTTGCGGAAGCGGATGGCCTTCGCGGCTGCCTCGTCCCGCTTGGTTGCCGTAGCCGAACTCTTGGGCTTCTTCGGCCGACTGCCGAACAAAGTCGGCACGGCCCTGCGCTTCTTCCCGCCGCCTGGAGCACCCGGCGCGGCAGAAGAGCCCGCGTCGGGATGGCTGGCTCCTGGCCGGGGGCGGGGGGCGACCTCCTCATCATCATCAAGCCAGTCCTCTAGACTGGCCCCGAGCCGCGGGCCGCCTCCTCCCTCGGCGTCGTCTTCCAAAGCTGCCGCCCCCAGATCGGGGTCGTCGACGTCGCTCTCCGCCCGGTCGGCAAGGAACTCGCGGGCCGGCCCCAAGGTGCCAGCTGGTGGATGGAGGAGGGGATTCTGACCAAAGCCGACTGATCAGGTCGCACAAAACAAACTCGGCAAGAAAGAAGACAACTCGAAGAAAGAAAGAAAGAAAGGTCAACTCACTGTAGGTGGGGGGTTGGCGCGGGAGTACGGCTCCTTGCCGAACTGCCTGTCCTCCAGCAGCTTGCTATCCGAGAGGTAGTTCACCATATAGGCCACCTCCTCGTGAGGCATGTCCTTGGTGCACATCCGACTTGGGTCATGGCGCCCGCTCATTTGGCATATCATGTGGGGACGGCCTTGGAGCGGGAGAACTCGGTGCGCCAAGAAGGCGGCCAGCAGGTCCGGACCAGTCAGGCCCTCCGACTGCGTCAGCACTCGGAGTCGTGTGACGGCGCCGGCTCCCGCAAGCGTCAACGACTTGGCCCGGAACGACTAGTTGGGCAGTCTCCCAGATGGCGGGCCGGCTTCGAAGGCCGGCAGGTTGACCCAATCGCCCCCCGCGAAGACGCTCTTCACGTAGAAGTACGATCGCTGCCACATCTTCACCGACTTTATCAGCTTGATGGTGGGGAAGGGGTTGTCGGCCCCCGACCTCCGCACAACGATGAATGCGCCACAGTGAGCCGGCACGCCTGCAGACTGGGTGCCGAGCTTGGAGTAGAACTCCCCCCAGAGCTCGAGGGTGGGGAGGACTCCGAGGAAGCTTTCACACAAGGCCACGAAGGCGGACAGCAGCACCATCGTATTGGGCATGAGGTGGTGTGGCTGGAGGCCGTAGAACTCCAGAAAGGAGCGGAAGAAGCTGCTCGCCGGCAGCCCCAATCCACGCAGACAGTGCGAGCGGAAGATAACCCGCTCGCCCTCCTCCGGTGCCAGAGAGATCTCCCCCCTCGGCGCAAGGCGTACCCACACGTAATCTTCGCCGGGAAGCCGATGAGTCTTACGGAGGAACTCGATGTGATCATCGTGGACTTCTGAGCCATCCCAGGTGCCGAAATGCACCGAGGGAGGCGCGGCGGCAGAAGAACTCATCGTGAGCGGATCGCCGCGGCGTTCGGCAAAGCTTGGGCGCGCGGCGGTGCGAGGAAGAAGAAGAAGAAGAAGAAGAAGAAGAAGAAGAAGAAGAAGAAGAAGAAGAGCAAGGAGTAGCATGGAGAAGGGGCGCGCGTGCTCCGCCGCGCCCCCTCCTCCCCCTACTTATAGCCTCATGGGCTGCGAAGCCGAGGGGGCGGTCGTGGGATTTACTGCGCCCACGACCCCACGACCCCCATGTTTCGACAACCAAAGTTACTGCGCGCAGTAACTTCATGGGAATCCCAACCGTCCGCTCGGACCACAGCGGATCCGCTCGAGCGCCGAGGTGTGATAGTGGCGAGCCCCGCCTACAGGCCTGTCCCGTCACGCACGTAGGCTGGCAGACTGGCCCGGCCGCGTGTTGCCACGTGACAGGCCCAGAACGGGCGGCGGCCAGGAAGCTTAGCCTGCACGCTACTTGGATCCCGCCGCGACGTTCGAAATATTGCGCAAGTCAGAATTGGGCGAGTCCGACTCCTTCTAGTCGGCCCGGCAGAAGTCAAGCAAGATCCATGTCTCGGGCACCCGGAAAGAGAAACTGCTGAGGCTCCTCGACCGATCGTCCGCGGCGCCTCATCAGCTTCGGTGACTACTGTTGGAGTAATGGGCCACGGGTAGGCTAACCCGAGTCCCAGAACCTTTCAAGACATCGGGGCAGGCTGCACCCCTCAAGACCCCAGGACGAAGAGCCGCCTTCTGAGAAGTCGGCAGCAAGGCAACCAACTAGCCACTCGCGGACGAGTCCCAGGAACAACTTCAGGATAAGCCAACTCTTGACTGGCGGCTTCACGAGAAGCCGGCCTTAGGGAGTCGGCCCGCGACTCCAACAAACCCCATGTCCTCATTAAGAGGGACAGGACAGGGGAGTGGCTACAGTGAAGCCTGCTCCCGCCCCTTTCCAGAGGCAGGCATGGCTACAGTACGCCGTACTCACGGAGATCTCCGTGCGGCGTGGCACTGTTGCCATGCCAGCCCTGCCATCAGCACCGGTGGACCGAATCCTGCGCCCACGACGGCTTGTCCGTACGACCTTGGGCAGCAGGTCCCACCAGCCAGCGGGACCCCAGAAGACGGCAAGTGCGCCACCAGTCGGACTCGTTGGGAGTCGGCCCCCGGGAGTCGGCCAGCTCCTCCCCCAGGTCCCACGCGCCATCAACCAGATGTGACAGGGAAAGGCAACAGTGATCGCCCGCCAGACGGCGGAGCTGTTGCCACGACCCCATGACCGAGCCCGCGTCATTAGAAGCACGGCTACAGTAATCTACAGCCGGCAAGACCCGCCCGCGGCGGACGCGGCCTGTCGGCTCCGTACCGAGCCAGTCGGCGGGGCCCACCAGTTGGCGGGCCCCAGGAGTCGGCGGATAAGACGGTGGCCAGAGAGACTAACGGCTGGGCCCGCGCCCATCCGGATTACCATTGTACCCCTGGGGGGTAGGCCTATATAAACCCCCCAGGGCACCCATGCAAAAGGGTTGGAATCCACTAGCACTAGACCAGATCATATAGGAAGGAGAGAGCTAGCCTTGCCTTCTCCTACCTTCGGGAAACTGCTCAAGGAGCAATCGTGTAAACACTTTGCCATAGTGATCATGCGAAGACCCTGCAGAGCAGCAGTAGGGGTATTATCTCCCCGGAGAGCCCTGAAGCTGGGTAAGATTCGCCGGCGTGCATGTCTGCGCCTCATCCCGTTTCCAGGCACCAGCATGTTCTACTCGCCCCCACCATGATAAGCCATCCTTTGGCATATGTCGCACCCAACCCCCGACAGTCTTCTCTTCCATGCCTCCCTCGCGAACGGTGTAGTCGTTCCTTGGTGCTTGCACTCCTCCTCGACATCCATGAAGCTCCGACAATACCTATGCATGCACACGGGAGGAGTGTCAAGTAGTATACCATCCTCGAGAGGGTCAAGTGAACACGTGTAATGGAGATGATTCACCTTTGTGTATGTGAAGTAGATGTTGCACGTGTCACTTGCCAAATGGACTCTTGACATGGTGATGTTCGTAGGATGCTCTGCATCATCCCCTCCCCCTTGGGAAGGATCTGACCTCGGATAGAAATCCAAATCACCATGGGAAAGGGATGGTGTCGCCATGTAGGAGTGGATGCTCACCAAGTACTTGTCATCTTGAAGTTCGAAATGGGCACTCTTCAATGTCGCACCGTCTAGTGATTCCTTCAAAAGGAGCAAGAACAACAAACACTTGGAAAAACAAATGTGGTTAGTGTTAGTGCAAAACCAAGCATTCAAGAGGTGAGTAACCCAACAAGTGTCGTCATCAAGCATAGCATATGGTGTGACAAAGGATTGTGACATGGCATGTAAGCACAAAAATTGGGCATAATGAAGGTCATCATGGAAACAAGCATGTAAATGTGAGGTAGTGATGCAAATGTGTGTGAGAAGAGAATAAGCATCTACCTCATGGTCATAGCAATCATGCATAAAGCACTCGACAAATGGTCTATGGTAGGCATAGGAAACATTCACAACACCAAATAAAATGAAGTGTCTAAACACATGGGACAAGTGCAAGACAATCCAAGCATAATGTGCATAGGGTGTAGTGAAGATAGTATGGCACTCAACACAATAGAAAGAGCAATTGTTCATCATGTGAGAGGCAATCAAGTCAATCATGTGACAAGCAATGGGACATGGGATATGTGAAGAAGTGACATTGTTGCAAACAAACAAATGATAGGAGCAAGTAATCCAAGAATTGGATGCAACACACAAGGCATATATATCATGATGCATGGAACGGTGAAAATGGCAAGTCGAAGCAAGATATCGAAGATGTGTGCAATCAAGTGGTCCAAAATGAACAATAAGTCTCATGGTGCAAGCAACACAAGTAGTATGATCCATAATACCCATGCTCATGAAAGATGTCACCTTGAAGGTGTGTCCTTGTGCGTCCTTCATAATGCCGAAGTACAAGCCAGTGCGATGTAGAATCGTCGTGGTAGAAGGTGGTTCGCTATCAAGAGCTTGAATGGTCAACTCACGTGATGTGGAAGTTGACACAAAGTCCAAGGATCCTACACATGCACACAAAAAACAAAGAACGTATGTGCATGGTAGACAAACACATCATCCATCATGATGGTTCTCTTCTCTTGCACATAACCATTAGGAGCACAAGTACATGAATAATATGATGCAACAATGGCAATATTCATGTCACTAAGTATATGGTGCAAAGAGATAAGACAAGCATGCTTCGCAAGAAATATATCAAAATCTCCACATATATGTGAGAATGCTATGGGGACAAACTCATTATCAAGACTAAAGGCATAGTTGCACTCAATACATGGCAAATCATCTAGCATGAGAGAGGCAAATATGGAGATATAGGACAAGAAGCAATAACAATCATGTGCAAATCATTGTAATGGTTGTCATCAACCGTATGAAATGAGCAAGTATGAATCATTGGTGATGCAACATAAGCAAGCATAGTAATCAAGTCGTGCAAGCTAGTAGTGTGAAGATGCAACATACTAGAGGAAATCATGGCAATCATGTCATGTCAGCAGATAATAGGCATAGGCAATGCACATGACATATCGCAAGCACGAACACAAAGCAAGATCATAGTATCATCATAGGCATGGGGCACAAAGCAAACATGGCAATAGCAAGCAATATCTCCACCAAGCTTGCAAATACATATGCAAGTACTAGAATCAATCATCATGTGTAATGCAAAGCATGGGTCACAAATGCATGGCAAAGGCATAGTAATGAGCACATCATGCAAAGTGAACATGGCAAGATGGGCATATAATATATAATGGATAACAACCAATAGCCAAGGGAGGGCCATGTAGAAGAAATGCGCGAAGTCTTTGCGCGAAGAGAGCGGTGGGAAAGACAATCCATGGGATCCCAAGTCATCGTTGCTCTCTAGAGCTCGTTCTGTCAACTCATGGGATTGTGAGGTTGACAAGTATTCATGGGTACCTACACAAAAGAAACACAAACCAAAGAAATTATGTGTGTGGTAAATGTACACATCATCCATCATGATGTGTATGTGCACGTGTGAGTTAGCAAAAGGTAAGCATTGCTCAAAGAAATTTGATGCATGTTATAAGAACATGTCATCCATCATGAAAGAATAGTTATTGTGTATAACATGATGGGGACACAAATTGAGCATGCAAGTATGTGGCCCAACAATAGCATGGTTATTCATGGGAAACATATGGTGCACACAAGTATTGGGATCATGCAATGAATGGGATGAATCAAAATCTCCTAAAATGTATGAGGAAACTATGGGGGTATCCTCATGAGAAATATTGGAAACATCATATGGAGAAAATGGACAACATCCAAAACAATGCATATCCGAAGCTAGGTGGTCATGGCATGGCATATGAGATAAATGATGCAAAGGCAGCATATCAATATCATCACAAGAAAAACAAATGCCAGTAACCATGGGCTTGTCATCTATGCCATATGTGCAAATTGGGTTTATTGTAATATCATATGCATAGTCACTATGAAGAGATTGCAAATATGACATATGATTGATCTCATGCATAGCATATGACAAGTCAAGCGGATTGGCAAACATGATGTGACCAAGAGAATTATCACAAGTGATCCTATGCAACATGGCATCACAACTAATGACTCCACATGGTGATGAGGACATGACTACCTTGGATACGACCAAAAATATTGCATACATGCATATTTGTCAGGTGATTTCTAGTGCAAACTATTCAATAATCTATTTATGTTATCCAGAACAAAAATACTTCACACACTTTTGTGTTTTGTCTAATTGCAGGTGTATGGGACATTTGTACAATCCACATATCAAGATAAGGGAGAAAGATATGTTTACTTGCTGTTCAAAAAGTTCTCTCACGTAACTTTTGGCCCAATTGAAGATAGAGTCCAAGTCTCTTACGTTCTGGATTCAGATTCGGACTACACGGACATACCTGACTCAAAACACCAACAACTTTTTCATACGGACTCCGAATTGGGTGATTCATTTTTTGTTGGAAACTAGATTTCATGCTCTTTCCAACCCAATTTGATTCACCTTCAAATTCGTCTGGAGCATTGATATATCGACGAAACAATCTGACGTTGTAGCAGAATCCGAGTCAAACAACAAGTCCAAAGGTGTTGCATCACCTCCACTTGGGCCCATGAGCCTTGTACGGCCTAGGGTCAGTTTTAGGCTGCCTTGGGCCGTCCTTCCACCTCCTTGGCCGCCACCCCTTGCTCCTATATAAGTAGATCCATCTATTAGCTTTTTCCCGGGGATTTGTTTAGTTAAAAGTTAGCCATTGCAACTTTGTGTACTTCGTTTGTGTCCAACGACCAGACCAAGACCGCTTTCGGATCCCCACCTTTATCAATACTTCATCTATATTCACAATATTCAGATTGCATTATCATATTCTTGCTTGTTCTTCGATTGCATGCAAGAATAGACCTTCCTGGTCAGGCTGATCGTGCTTCCAGCATCGTCAGTAACCTCGGGAGATTGGTTTAGCGATTGCTAAGGTGCAACGTCATGCATGTTTGTAGTCGGATCGTCAAAGTCGTCTCCACCAAACCAATACTTATCATCTCATCGAAAGGTCGGGACACCCTGCCTCTATCACATGGCAATCATCAAACTCATCATAAATGGGTAAATCATCGCATGGGGAAATCATACTAGCATGAATCATGGCAATAGGGGGATCAACATCTTGCAAGCTATCAATGTCAAGCATGTCCACTAGTGGGACTAGAGCATCACCTTCACCTATGTTACCTTTGTCATTCCACTCAATTGGTGTAGGTGAGGTGGCAAAGACCAAATGGTAGTCATCATCATCAACTTGATGGAACCATGTGGGGTGCATCATATTCCACCATGGCCATCATCTTGTCCAAAGGTAGGACGTAGTCGTCGCGAATCGGCGCGTCATCATATATGGGACCTAGCACCAAATGAGAAGACACAATAGAGATAGAGGTTAAGTCGTTAGAAATCGAAGAGGCCTCACATGCCCTATCAACTATCACTCTCTCTCTCTATGTGGTGGTTCACTCACTCCCTCAAAATAGGTGCGCTCAAAATCACATATGGTGCAGTCACTCATCTCACTCAAGAGGTGGGGGTTGTGGCTCTCCTCACATGGGAATTGTGGAAACACATCATATATGGGGCTAGTGGTGAAGTCACTCAAGTCATCATATGTCGCCATGGTCGAAGGGAAAATCCCATGCTCAACCATCTCGTCGTCGTCGTGGATGAAGGCCGAAGATGGCACATCATCACTCTCGCCTCCAAAGATGGAAGCATCATCCTTGCTCGTCGCCATGTCGGTCGCCTCCAAAGCTTGGTCCTTGAAGGTCTCCGTAGTCGTACTCGTCATCGCACCATCTTGAAAAACAGTCGTAGTAGACTCGGCATCATCAATGCCACAAAGAGGGATGGCGTTGAAGTCAAACTTGGGAGCATCATCTTGGAGCTCGTTGGGCTTGGACATCTTGGTGGTACTAGCCTCATGCTCATCGTCTTTGAGCTTGGTCTTCGAGAAGTGTGCTTGGGATGGAGAAGCCTTGGCCTTCATGAGTTCTTGTTCTGCCTTGAGAGCACCAATGTAGTTGTCATCGAGGGACTTGTAGTTCTCGAGGAAGATAGTCTTGGAGATGTCGTTGTGCAATCCCATCATGAAGTGGAACTTCATCGAAATGGGGTCGTCCACGCCGGCTCGTCGCAAGGCAATCTTCATCTCCTTGAAGTACTCGTCGATGGACTTGGATCCTTGGATGGTGTTCTGATTGGTGGTAAAGTTGTTCCGTGTAGCTTGGAGGCACGAACTCTCGCTGCAAAGCTCTCTTCGTCTTGGGCCAACTCATGTCGTAGCTCTCCGAAGGTGTGTGAAGCAACCATTTCGATGCGTAGTCGTGGGAGTTTGTTGTGGCGCACTTCACTTGATCTTCAGGAGGAAATTGATGTAGCTTGAGGTAGTCGTCCATTAGGCGCTCCCACTCGAGATACTCCTCGGGTTCTTGAGTCCCATAGAAAGGAATCTTGTGGTCGGTGTCAAGGTCGTAGTAGCTCGTGGAAGTCGCGGACTTGAGTTTGGGGAGCTTCTCCTGAGCGTAGTCTTGAGGTGCTTGTTGGCGAAGATGTCGTATGTCCGTAGGCAAAGATGCCTTGAAGTCTCTTGGTGAAGATGCCAAGGGATATGGTGAAGTCATTGAGCGGTTGTTGATGTTGAGCTCTTGACCTTCCCGCTCGTGGTGGTGATGGTGTCGATGCCCTTGTGATTTTGCCGGAGATGGTAGCTCGGTGTCACATCACTAGTTCTGGTATGATCCTAGGCTTGCTTTGTGCATCATGTTTAAATTTCAAATGAAATTGAAATGGGGATGTTTCAAACCCTAGCACCAAAGCAATTCTAATAGGTTCAAATTAAAAATGGAATTTCAATGAACCCAAAATGCTTTTCAAAAATGTTCGTGGTCTTTGGAAAATGTTGGAAACAACAACCAGGGGTGATGCACATTTTTGCTAAACATTTTGGATTTTTGAATGAACCCATATGTATTTGAATTGGAGCCGTTAAAAATAATATAAATATTTTAGAGGCTCCAAAAATGTTGAAATTTGGTGAGGGCCTCTGGTATATTATAACTAGTGGCCACAAGGAATCTCAACATTTTTATTTGTGCTGGTATTTATTTTTAAGTCAAAAACAAATGTCAGAAATAGAAAAGAAAAACAAAAAGGGGAAAATACTCACCAGGGCACTTACTTGGCGCTCTAGCCCACCTAGCGGCCCATCTGAGCTGGCCGGCCCAGCCCACCTCCTCCACTCTGTCGTCTTCCTCCCCCTCGCCCCGAAGCAGCTCGGTGGCGAGCGCCGACGCCGCCCTGGCCACCTCCTGCTTGCCACCGAGGCGCCCCCGACACGCTTGGAGACGCCCGAGCCCCCCTGGTCCTTCCCCTCTCTCGCAGCTCACTCTCCCTTCCCCTCCTCTCTCTCTGTAGCACGCCCGAGCGCAGCCGATGCCACCGCTCGCCGTTGCCGCGGCCACTACCTCCCCCTCGCCCCCTGGACATGCCCCGGAGCTCCACGACGTCGTCTTCGTCATCTCCACCGAGCCAAGCGAGCTGGGGCGCGCCATCGCGACGTCATCACCATCGTCTTCAACCTCTCGGCCGCCGAGATCACCGGCGCCCGTCCGTCGTCTCCGACTCGTCCCCGAGCACGCTGACCTTCCCTACGTCTCCGCTGTGAGCTCACGGACCGAACCCCCCTCTCCTCCGCCTTGATTGCTCGCCGTAGTCATCGATTCATCGGATACAGAAACCCGCAGCCGCCCGAGCTCATCGCCGGTGATGCTCCGGTGGCCTTTCAATCACAATGACCTATCCAACACACTCGCGCACGCACGTAGTTGTTGCCCCGCTGCTCTCTTTGCTCGCCCGCTTGCTCTAGCCGCAGCTGCGCTACACGCCGAACTCCGGCCACCGCCGCGAGATTGCCTCCAGCGAGCTCGGGCCACCTCAGCCCCTGCCGTTTGCACAAATGGATGCGGGCGAATCCCAGCTCCACGTAGATGCCCTCTGCCGGCCATTTGGTCGTAGGAGGAGGAATCCCGAGCCCCTCCACCGTCTCTGGCCTTGCCGGCGACGAGCGCCGGGTCAACTCCGGCGAGTTTGACCCGGGTTGCCAGTTTGACCTCCCCCTCTCTCTCACTGACCTGCGGGCCCCGCCCGACTAATTACTATAGTTAGCACTAACTAACTAACTAGGTTAGCTACTACAGTCACTAACTAGTGGGCCATGCCCAGTTAGTTTGGACTAACTAACTTAGTTAATTGACTGGGTCACTGACCAGTGGGACCCACTGGTCAGGTTTGACCTGGTCAGCCCCGTTGACTCGCTTACGTCATGCTGACGCAATAATTGATTTCTGGAATTATTTTAACTCAGGAAATTCCAGAATATTGTCTAAACTTCAAAAAATCATAATAATTCAACCGTAGCTCAGAATGAAATAAATTATATATGAAAAATTATTAGAAAAATGCAAGGAATCCATTTATGCTAGCTACATGCATGAAAAACTAACTTATACCTGATGTATAAGTGAAAACATAATATGGGCATTTTAAATGCTTCATTTTGAATTGCATTTGAATCTTTGATTCAAATGGGCTTCAACCAACTTGGTAGCATCTTGCATTATCCCAAACACTAGCATTTGCACATGCCATTGTCATGCATCATATTGTTGCATTTGTTTGTGTATTGATTGCTGGCACCATTTCTTCTCGATAGGTTCCGCTCCGGAAGGTGTTCCCGAGTACCTGTCAGAGGAGCAGTGCCCCTTCGTCGTTCTATCAGGCAAGCAAACCCCCTTGAGCATTTCGATAAATCCCACTCTCTCGCTCCTGCTCCTTATACTGCATTAGGACAACAACGATTCAACTGCTACTTTTCTGCGGCGGTAGTTGAACCCATTCCTCTGCATGACCTGTCATTGCCACAGTAACTAGTTGAAACCCACTAGCATGAGTAGGAGTTGCTTGAGCCTTGATGTGCCTACTCATCCATGCTTGTTTTCTTTATGCCGGCTATGCTTAGAGTTGTGTCAGGTCTGATTCATCGGGAATGAATCGGAGTGGTGAACATGTCCTACCAATAAAGGCTAAGTGTGTGAACCCGTTTTGGTAAAGGTAGCGATGAGAGGCCATGTAGGAGTACATGGTGGGTTGTCTCATTGGAACCGTCCCTAAGCACTGAGTTCTGTGTATGTTATCCAAGTACAGTTACTACCACACATTGGGTTCCGGTTATCCGGCCCCTCTCGGCTTATTAATCCACTTGATCTTTGTCCAGGAGTTGCAACTAGTTTCTGGCGTTTGTAGGTAGTGCTACTTGTCTACCAGGTGGTGTCCGACGGGACGGGCTTGGGACAGACTAGGCACCGTGGCATGGTGTACCAAGTGGCACCCGGATGGTGGGCTTGGGAACCCTACACACATCGTTTGGGGCCGTACTGGAGACTTCGGCAGGAACTCCTTGCGGATGGAACTTGAATAGGCGATAAACCTGGACGAGAGACTTGTGTGGTTAGTCAGGTCGTGGCCGACACCCTCGCCCGGCTTCCGCTTGAAGTTTCCCAAGGTACATGACGTGTACAGGGCGATAAGTGGCGAGAGCGTGTGTGAAGAAGTACACCCCTACAGGGTCAACATTATCTATTCGAATAGCCGTTTTCCTCGGATATGGAAACTTGGAGGACTTATGTAGTACATAGACAACTTGAAGTGGATACTCTAAAATATGCAAGATAAGCGTGAGTGCTATGGATGGCCTTCTCGTAGGGAGACGGGAATGGATCCGTAGTGGAGTATTGATATGGTGAATATGTGGACTCGTGTGCGTCTTCTCACCTCAAAGAAGTTTCTGATACTCGTAGTATAGGTTAGCCACTGAGTCAAAGCTGGCTTGCTGCTGTTAAAACTCCACCACCCCCTTTGTTGATAATGTTGCATATGTAGATAGTTCTGATGTAAGACTTGCTGAGTACCTTCGTACTCGCGTTTGCTTATTTATGTTTTGCAGTTGGTTACTCTAGTGACTTTGACGAGTAGCTTGTATCTGTAAGTGCATCTAGTGCCACCCCTAGTTAGTTTTGGAGTATTGACGACAAACCTAGTTGAGGGACTAACGTGTTTGTGAGAATTGCAGGAAAACACAGGTAGAAGTCCCTCATTGATTCGGTTTTATTACCAGAGATGACCCCTAAAATGTACGAAGACATTGAAGACAATGGTGGTTTAAGAAGATATTCATATTGAAGACAATGACATGAGAAGACTCCCTATGAAGCTTATGGAACTCGAAGACTTAGATCCTTCGTAGTTTTATTTCATTTATGTTGTGTCATAGGAATCACCGTACTGTTAAGTGGGGTCCAAAAGAACCAGTCAGAATGACTGAAGTGATGCCTAATTCAAATCCTATGTCTTCGAGCGAAGACTTTGAGAGAAAATCTTGTCCAGAGTCAGACAAGTCAGCTTTACTTGTAGCCCAAGTAAAGTTGCCGTGTGAGTTCAAAATTCGACCGTTGGTACACGTGTCAGTTCCTTAGTGACCCAGGGTCATTTCGGACAGATCAGGTCGGGTTGCCAAGTGGCTATAAATAGTCCACCCCCCACAACCATAAACGGTTGGCTGCTCAGATTTCAGTGCACGGCTTTTGTCGTTTGAGAGCAACCCACCTCGAAGCCTTTGAGAGAAAAATTCCTAGTGAGGAGAAAAACCCTAACCACCCAGAGCCAGAGTAAATTGGGCATCACTTAAGTCTTCGTGTCTGTGTGATTTGAAGACTTATTACACTTGAGGACTGTGCATCCTCCAGACGGTTAGGCGTCGCGTGCTGAGCATCCAAGAGAAATTGTGGATTGCCAGTGAACGAAGTCTGTGAAGGTTTGGGAGCCTACCTTGAAGACTTACCTGAGTGATTGCACGAGGTCTGTGTGACCTTAGCTCAAGGAGAAAACGGTGAGGACTGGGTGTCTTGGACTAAGTGTCCTTGACTGGGTGTCCGAGACTGTGTGTCCTTTGGTTTAAATACCTAGCCGCTCCAACCAGACGTACAGTTGTCACAGCAACTGGAACTGGTCCAACAAATCATTGTCTTCAACGTGTCACTGGTTTCATCTTCACTTCCTTTTACTTATTACAGTTATTCATTGTGAAGCCATTGCATGCTTGCTTTATCTTTTGTCTTCACAACATGAATGTATGATCTGTTTGGCTTCATAACTTCTTCCTACCTGATCCTTATTACACTGAAGCTGTTGTCATTGTGCTTTCACTCTATTGAATACATGACCATGGCTGGCCTAGTGTAATCTACTTCCGCTGCATAGTAATAGGCATAATCTTTCACTGTTTGTCTTCATAACTCTATATGTTGAAGACTTTCATAAAAATCGCCTATTCACCCCCCTCTAGTCGATATAACGCACTTTCAATAATTGGTATCAGAGCAAGGTGCTCCCTTGTTCTGTGTGATTCGGTTTAACCACCTGGAGTTTTAGCTATGTCGACTGCAGGGATAATCAAAGTCTCCGCTGCTTGCCCCGTCTTCGATGGAACTGAATATCCCTACTGGAAGAATAAGATGCGCATGCATCTTGAAGCCATTGACGTCGACCTATGGTATGTCATTGAAAACGGCGTTCCCAAGGCTGGAGAAGGTGTCACTGCTGCTGATGTCAAGAAGTTCATTCAACTGGACTCTACTGCCAAGAATATCATCTGTGGTCATCTGACCAAAGGACAGTATGGCCGTGTGAGTGCCTTGAAGACATCCAAACTGGTCTGGGACTGGCTTTCCAAAGTTAATGAAGGCATATCAACCCAGAGAGATCAAAGAATCAGTGTCCTTCGCAATCTCTTCAACCGCTTCAAGCGAAATGACAATGAGAATGTCCAGCACACCTTTGATCGGCTCACTGACATCACAAATGAGCTTCAATCCCTCGGCGCTACTGAGATCACCAAACATGAAATCGTCAAGACGCTGCTGAGATCACTTGATAGTTCGTTTGACATTCTGGCCCTGATGATTCAAGAACGTCCTGATTTCAAGACACTCGATCCGTCTGACATACTTGAGAGGCTCAACACACATGAGTTTCAGCTTTCTGAGAAAAGAGATATCTACGGTCCAAACTATGGGCGAACTCGTGCTTTGAAGGCAAAAGCTGTCTCCTCATCTGAAGAAGAATCTGACTGCAGTTCTGATGATCCTGAAGACATTGGAAGAGAACTTGCAATGCTAGTGAAGAAGTTCCAAAAATTCACCAAGAAGAAAGGCTTCAGAAAATCTTCACGATCAAGCTCAAGGAATGATGAAGTTTCTGCTCATGACTACAAGAAGAAAACATGTCACAAGTGCAAGAAAACTGGACACTTCATTTCTGAGTGTCCACAGTGGGACAATGAGAACAGAAGGAAGAAGAAGAGCAAAGAATATGATTCTGACGACAAGAAAAGGAAGAAATACTCAAAGTCTTCTTCCAAGTCTTCATCAAAGTCTTCATCACACAAGAAGAGCTCATCTGGCAAGGCACGTGCGTTTGTTGGCAAGGAGATGGATTCAGAGGAGGAGTCCGCATCTGAGGAGGCAGAGGTGGAATCTGAGGAGGAGTCTGATTCTGGCATTGCGAGTCTGGCTACAGCATACGTCGCCAAGTCCATCTTCAACACTGAAGACAATAACTGCATCACCGACACCGATGCAAATGACAAGAACGACTCCACTCCTACCTACTGCTTCATGGCACGCGGTGCCAAGGTAAACACACGCACCACTCACTATGAAACATCCAGTGACGATGACTCTGAATGTGATTCAAAACCTAGCTACAAAACACTTGCTAAAATTGAAACTGAACAACAGAAAGCTATGGAACATATTCAAAAACTGTTAGACAGAAGCGATGATCTGTTGGGTGCTGAAATGACTCGATCTGAATCCTTAATTGAAGACATAAAAAACCTTCACGTTAAGTATCAGGAACTTGAAGATCGTCATGATACTCTCTCAACAACTCATGAAAAGCTTTCCTATGACTATCTTCAAAGGAAGCAAGAACTTGAGAAATTGAGGGTGGCTCATGAAGATCTTCAAAAGGAAAATGAGTCACTTCGCGCCGAACAGGTCAGTCCCGCTCAGGAAGGATTTGAACCACCATGTCTTAAATGCATTGAGCGTAATAATGCTAATTCTGTTGCTGAATGTTCCACTGCTACTACTGTTCCAATATCTTCAACTGTTGATGTGGCAACTAACCCCTCTGCTGAGGATACCACTGCTATTGCTGATGAGAATGCTAGGTTGAAGACATTGCTTGAAACAGGGATGTACAAAAGTCTGAAAGGGCATCAAACATTATGTGATGTCCTTAAGAAGCAGATTCTGAACCGAAACCCTAGGAAAGAGGGTGTTGGGTTCGAGAGGAAAATTAATGTAGATGGCTCTTACTGGAAACCTAAGCAGTACCCCAAAACCATATGGGTTGCTGCAAAGGAATCCTCAGTAGATCCATCCAATCTGTCTGGCTTCACTTGTGCTAACCCAATTATCATTGATGAATCCTTTGATGCAAACTATAAACTGTTTAAGAATCAGAATGGTGAAGTGTTTGCCAGGTACATTGGTACTAACTGCAGGAATGGACCGCCTATGAAGAAGATCTGGGTTCCGAAAACATGTCTGGAAAATCTTCCTGTGAATGTCTTCATGACACCTCACTTGAAGAAGACAAACCTCGGTCCAAAGGCTTCATACAGACAGAGGACTCACCTGAGTCACACTAACGCAAATGTTTTGCAGGGAAACCATACTCGGGCATATGAATATGAGAGCGGTTCATCGAACCGTCATGTTCACATGACCAAAAATTATTCTGCTTATGCCTATGAGTATTATTGTCCCCCTGCTAGACTGTTGGCTAAGGCTTCAAAGCCAAAATTCTCAGATGCTGCACTTAGACTTATAGCTTCTAAGCCACCCTTGAAGATGTGGGTGGTTAAGAAAGCTTAACTCTCTTTTGCAGGGAAAGGTCTCCAGCATAAAAACAAAACCTTCTGATGCTATTGCTGGGGACCATAAAAATCTTGTGGGGCGCAAGATAAACTGCCCAAATGGCATCATTATGTACTTCGTTCCTGAATCGCATGCTACTCTCCCCATTAGTCCTAATCTGGATCTAAGTTTTCATAAACCACTGGTTCGTCAAATGTTTATGCTTCACAACACTCTTCGTGAAGCCTATCCCCCTAACTGCACTGTAGGGTACGACACTAGCGACTTCAAAGTCTTCAGAATGGATTATTGACAGTGGGTGTACAAATCACATGACTGGCAGAAGAAGCCTTCTTATGAACTCAACTTTACGTCCATCCGACAAGAGCCACATTACATTCGCTGACACTGGTAAAAGTAAGGTATTGGGTCTAGGTAGAGTTGCAATCTCAAAGCATCAACACATGGATAAAGTCATGCTTGTTGAATCCCTTGGCTTCAACTTAATGTCTGTCTCAATGCTTTGCGATTTGAATATGATTGTAATGTTTGGCAAATATCGCTGCCTGGTGCTAATGGAATCTGACAAATCTCTAGTGTTTGAAGGATATAGGAAAGGTGATTTGTATGTGGTAGATTTCTCAGCAGGACCACAACTTGCAGTATGTCTTCTTGCAAAAGCTTCAGAATGCTGGCTTTGGCATCGAAGGCTTGGGCATGCTGGCATGAGGAACCTCCACACTCTTGCGAAGAAAAAGCACGTCATAGGCATCGAGGGCGTCAAGTTCAAGAAAGATCACTTATGCGGTGCCTGTGAAGCAGGGAAGATGACAAGGGCAAAACATCCTTCGAAGACAATCATGACTACTACACAACCCTTCGAACTGCTTCACATGGATCTTTTCGGTCCCACTCACTACTCAACTTTTACTACTTCTGCATGCCTCTATGGATTCGTAATTGTTGATGATTATTCTAGATATACTTGGGTGCACATAATCCTCTACAAGACTGAAGTGCAGGATGTCTTCAGACGCTTCGCAAATCGAGCTATGAACAATTTTGGCGCCAAGATAAAGCACATCAGAAGTGACAACGGCACTGAATTCAAGAACACTGGCCTTGATACATATCTGGATACCTTGGGGATCACACATGAATTCTCAGCTCCATACACGCCACAGCAGAATGGCGTCGTCGAACGCAAGAACAGAACACTCATTGAGATGGCCAGAACAATGCTAGATGAATACAAGACTCCAAGAATATTCTGGACTGAAGCCATTGATACTGCATGCCATACAATCAATCGTGTTTATCTTCACAAGCTTCTGAACAAGACATCTTATGAACTCCTAACTGGCAAGAAGCTAAATGTCAGTTATTTCAGAGTATTTGGCGCAAAATGCTGGATCAAGGACCCACATCACACCTCAAAGTTTGCACCAAAAGCACATGAAGGCTTCATGCTTGGATATGGAAAGGATTCGCACTCCTACAGAGTCTTCAATCCCTTCCACTACAAAGTGGTTGAAACAGTGGATGTGCGATTTGATGAAACCAATGGATCACAAAGAGAGCAATTACCAAATGTGCTAGATGAAGTTCCAGCAAATGAATCAATCAAGCTTATGGGAACTGGAGAAATTGTACCTTCTGAAGCTCATCCTGAAGAAGAACTTATCATCTCAGCACCTGATCCACATGAAGACAATGCTCAGCCTGAAGATATACCTTCAAATGACCACATAGATCAGCAAGAGCAAAGTCTTCGCCCCACACACCCTCGTGTTGCAAATGAAGTACAAATTGACAAAATACTTGACAGCATCAATGCACCTGGTCCACTCACTCGTTCAAGGGCAACTCAGCTAACAAACTTCTGTGGGCATTTCGCATTCGTCTCAATATCAGAACCCAAGAAAGTTGAAGAAGCCTTCATGGAACCTGAATGGATTCAAGCTATGCAAGAAGAGCTTCAACAGTTTGAGCTGAATGATGTATGGGAACTGGTTAAGCGTCCTGATCCACGGAAGCACAACATAATAGGCACCAAATGGATATACCGCAACAAGCAAGATGAGCATGGTCAAGTTGTCAGAAACAAAGCTCGTCTCGTTGCTCAAGGATATACTCAAGTGGAGGGCATTGACTTCGATGAAACATTTGCTCCTATGGCTAGGCTTGAAGCCATACGCATACTGCTGGCCTATGCAAATCATCATAACATACTTCTCTATCAGATGGATGTGAAAAGTGCCTTTCTCAATGGCAAGATTGAAGAAGAAGTGTATGTTGCACAACCACCTGGCTTTGAAAATCCAAAACATCCTGATATGGTATACAAGCTCAACAAGGCACTGTATGGCCTCAAACAAGCCCCTAGGGCCTGGTATGATACACTCAAGTACTTTCTGAAAAGCAAAGGCTTCATACCTGGTTCCCTAGATCCCACTCTTTTCACGAAGACATATGATGGTGAACTGTTTGTGTGCCAAATATATGTGGATGACATTATCTTCGGCTGCACCAATCAGAAGTATAGTGAAGAGTTTGGATATATGATGCAAGAGCAATATCAGATGTCCATGATGGGGGAGCTGAAGTTCTTCCTCTGTCTTCAAATACGGCAACAACGCAACGGCATCTTCATATCTCAAGAGAAATATCTTAAAGAGTGCCTGAAGAAGTTCGGTATGCAAGACTGCAAAGGCTTCACAACACCAATGCCAGCCAAGCATCATCTGGGTCCCGACGATAATGGTAAAGAGTTCGATCAAAAGGTATACCGCTCCATGATTGGGTCTTTGCTTTATTTATGTGCATCTAGGCCATATATCATGCTTAGTGTTTGCATGTGTGCTCGATTTCAAGCGACACCAAAGGAGTCGCATCACTTAGCTGTGAAGCGAATTCTTCGATATTTGGCTCACACCCCAACTCTAGGATTATGGTATCCAAAGGGCTCAGAGTTTGATTTGGTTGGATATTCGGATGCTGATTATGCTGGTGACAAGGTTGATCGCAAGTCTACATCAGGCACATGTCACTTTCTGGGACGATCACTTGTATGTTGGTCTTCAAAGAAGCAGAACTGTGTATCACTCTCCACTGCTGAATCTGAATACATTGCTGCTGGATCTTGCTGCGCTCAGCTTCTGTGGATGAAGCAAACACTCAAGGATTATGGCATTCATCTGAAGCAAGTGCCACTTTACTGCGACAACGAAAGCGCCATCAAGATTGCCAACAACCCAGTTCAGCACTCGAAGACAAAGCATATTGAAATTCGTCATCACTTTCTCAGAGATCATGTTGTGAAGGAAGACATTGATATCATACACGTCAACACTGAAGAGCAATTGGCAGATATCTTCACAAAGCCCTTGGATGAGAAGAGATTTTGCAAGTTACGGTGTGAGCTAAATATCTTGGAATCCTCAAATGTCCTGTGATCAGGCACACATCCTAACACTTAAGCATATTGATGACTTAGATGTGCAACACACGAAGTAGCGTATATCTTCAAACAATGAAGACATACATTCTAAGTGTGAATACATTAATGTGGAATTTGACTTTGGAGCGCCACGATAATTGTGCGCCGTGTCTGGGTCTAATACTTCCTATACGGTGGGTAACGCCACCACCAAACGTTCCATTTTGAAGTGTTTCTCTCATGGCGTTACCTCTCAATGTCTTCACATTTGGTTTGGCCTCATTCTCAATATGTCTTCATGATTATCTTCACTGCGTTGATTATCTGGATATATATGTACTGATGTTCTGTCCTCTACAGCATTCACTTATAGTTATGTCTTCTTAGTTGAATCTTTTGAACTAAGTGAATGTGATCGGACCCTAACCTCTCTATGCTTTCTATCTCAAACTCTATCTCTCCAAGTCATATGCATTCTGTTGAAACTGTCAAATGTCTTCACTGTGTCCTTGTCAGCTGAAGACATAGTGACAACCATAAAAGTCCGTTTTTAATGCTCATTCCTCCACATAAGATCCGGAGAAGCAGGAACGACCGCCCGACAATTTAGGCGTGCGTGGGACGTGGAACAAATCCCAATCTTCCTCTAACTGGCCACGCGTGCCTCAAATGCGAACCGCCAGGGGTACCTGCGTAATAGCGCAGTGCCGCCTCTATCCCTATAAATACACGATTCACTGCGGTCATTATCTCCTTCTTCCACCCTCGCACGAACCCTAGCGCCACCGCTAGCACTCGACGACGCCGGCGACGAAGCGCTTCACTGCCGCAACCTCTCCGACGCCGTTTTCACGCCGACAGTGGACATCGCTCTCTCCGCCGTCGCCGTAGGTGTCTTCCGTCGCCAAGTTAGGGCACGGAGGATCGAACTTCTCGACCTCAACTCTCACTTCGTCTAGCAGTTCCAAGTGTGGTAAATAAAACCTCTTTTTACAGCCTCTTTTGATCCCATAGTTCAGTCACTTTCTGCCATAAGGAGTTTCTATTCACATCAGTTAGTTATCTCGCTACATCTCATGACATGCCTAGTATATTCACTTGTGCTTCATAAGGTAGTTAGATTCCTCACTTGTACTGATCTGTGGGTTCATACAAATCTGGAACCAACTTCTTATCTGTGAGTGAATGTCTTCGCACAATGAGGTCTATGTCCTCTAAACCGATTTATCTTCAAAATCTTCTGAGAATGCATATGACCTCTTCCCCTTCCCTCGCACCTTAATGCTGTCACAGGTACATGTCCGTGGGAGAATCCTTTGGTTCTCATAGTCTGCATTCATTTGCAGAGTACTTGCAGCATCACATCAACTCTCCTGAAGCCAGTTCTTGCAAAAGGAAGCCTTTGAAGCCTTTGAACATCTTGAAGCCTTCCAGGTTATTCATGGCTTCAGAAACAGCAGCAAGGAAGGGAGGCAGACAGCGACGTGGTGAAACTTCCAAAGATCTTCCTGATGAATTGGCAGAGATGTACAAAACTGATCCTGAAGAAAGCTATGGTCAGCGCAAGACACGAATCCAATGGATTCGAAGATATTGGGCAGAGCAATGGTTCCACTACCGCTTCGTCACTCAGGAATATGCGGAGAAGTGCGCCATCAAGAGACCGTGGGGAGATGTACTATACAAAAATCTCGTACCCAGGTCCAGAGTCGAAGCCATTGCTCAAGGCTTCTATCCATGCATGGTGAGAGGACCAAAGCCAGCTGAAGCACATCCGTCATCACTTCTCTGGTGCCGCGATGATAATCTCTTCAAGCGCAACTTTCAGTTTGCACAACAGTCAGCGAAGATAAACAAGAAGAAATTTGGGCTTGACTTCAACCCTGGTCCCTCCTCACCAAGGGCAGATGGCACACGCGACGCCGATCCCAATATCATCGGGCCGTATGCCAATCTTGCAGGCCTCATCACTCGCATCCTAGTCCAAGGGACTGCTGTGAATGACCCTCCAGCAGATACTGAGTCAGATGACGCCCCTGCTGCGCCGAAGCCGAAGCAGAAGAAGCCAAAAGCTTCAAAGCCAGCCGCTTCTCCCAAGATCGCAAGAGTGAAGCCTTTAGCAACTGCACCTCCTGAAGCCAGTGTGCAGTCAGAAGGCTTATCACGAGTGTCCAAGCCCCAAGAAGCCAAGAAGCCTCAGCCACACACAGGCAAAGAGCTCATAGCTGCTGACATTCTGCGCTGCGAAGCCATTGATCTCTCAAGCGATGAAGATCTTGGAGATGATGCTCTTGAGCAGCTCATCAAGAGCAAGGAGGAGGCTGAAATCTTCAACAATCTGCCTCTGTTTGATGTCGCCATCATCCACAACTTCATCGATGAATGGTTTGCCTCACCGGACATTAGCTTCAACGATCTGCAGCTGCCCATAGGCCTCAGCGTTGCCTTTCAAGGTGCAATTGCTTCAGAACTTGCAATAGCCCAGCGAATTGTAGAACTGAAGCAGAAAATTGATTATGAAAAGGCTCAGTTCAAGAAGCACGTGGCCAAGCTCAGCGTGCAAGAAGTGAAAAACTTCAAGATCATGTTGCACGAGCTGAAAGAGAACTTTCTCAAGACGCGTGCTGAAGCTCAAGGCTCGGGAGAACGCATGAAGACTTTGGCTGATCGCTGCGTGCAGGCCTACAATGAGGCAGAGAAACGCAAGGCACTTGGGCGTCCCGGCATTGACCCCAGGATGGCCGCGAAGAAGAAAAAGAAGGCTGCTGTGCCTAAACCTGAAGCGCCAAGGTCAGAAACTGCTCCGATTGTCTTCCCCGCTGCAACGACTGGCTCGAAGCCAAAGAGTCGATCAACCACCTCACAGCACAAGAAGACACGGACTGCAGAGGCTGAAGCTAAGAAGAGAAAACATTCTGAAGCCTCTCCTTCTGAACCCATCATCAAGAAGCGCAAGACCAAGAAATCTCGGGCTGCTCCCACAGAGCCCTTGACAGTTGAACCCCTCTCCGTCCGCTATCCTGACGCAGATCGTCAGTTGACTGTGCATGAACCCAACGCTGAAGACATTCCAGCAGACGAACCCAACGCTGCTGAAGACATTGGTCTCCAAGACAATGTGCAAGGTGATGCAGCCCTTCCTCAGCTTGAGACAAGCGAACTGATCAGTATTGGTCATCCATTGACGCCAATCACACAAGATGCATCGTGGGCAGATCGCCCACAGGAGGAAGATGAGCCCCAACCCACTACAACTCCACCGGCGCCTACATTCCGTAGGCTTCGCAAAGGGCCAAGGGCTCAGGCTGCTGACGACATCCTGGCTGCATCAGCCGAAGAGCATGCAGAGATACCACAAGCTCCAACTTCCCCACACCAACAAGAAGCAGTTCTCCAGGAGAACGTGCCTGAGTCTGCAAATGTTGAGGCTGCCACAAACAACGCCGAAGCAAATGTGGAGCCCAACCCAACAATAGCTTCAGAAGACAATGAAGCTACTGCTCCTGAACATTCTGTGCCTGAGTCTGCTGCCGGACCACAATTCAACTATCATATTGCGTACAGACCCCAGGTCTAGAAGCCGATCCCACGACTGCCAAGGTTCCCAGGTCCTGCATCAGCTCCTGGTTCCTTCAACATCAACGGCTTCAGGGCAGATAACACGTTTTTCGACCGCTCCAAGAACCCTTATTCAAGGGAACGGATTGTATCAGATAGGTTCTGGAGCCATCAACAGCGCAGCTATTATTCATGCATCCTATACAACCAAGGCCGCATCTTTCCTCACAAGCGCCTTGAGGTTGAAGTTGTTGCTGGTCTGCCTGGTCTGGAAGAAGCACTGGATTGCTTCAAGCAAGTGGGTTTGCTGCCATTTATCACTGATGAAGAGCACTGGAACGAAGAGCTTCTGCTCTAGTTCTATGCCACTTTGCATATCAAAGGCTATAACAGAGATCCGAAGACATGGATTCTGGAGTGGATGACAGGCAATATCCATCATGAAGCCAATGCTTTCGACCTAATTGAGCTTACCGGCCTTCCCACTCCTGGCGAATTCTTTGAAGAAGGGTCCCAACTCCATGCTGAAGCAATTGAGAGCATATTTCAGCGTCCTGAGCCAGATATGAGTCAGATGCTCTCAATAATGAAGCCACTGCCTCCTAATGCACCCTATCCAACTAGGTTCTTCGTTGAAGACTTAGAGTACCTGCCCAGAACAATATATCACATCATAAGGCGGACTCTATGGCCTGTAAAGGGACACTCTCGATATGCAACAATTGATGGTGCAATGAAGACTCTCATCTTCTGCATTCTTCATGGCAAATGCTTCAATGCACAGGATCTCTTCATCCGTCACTTTGCAGCATCTGCCTCAGAACTGTTTGGATTAAAGTTCTATGCTCCTTGGGTTATGAGGCTGATCAAGCTTCACTCTGCAATCTCCTATCAACCCTCAGCCCGCAACCATAGGATATTTTTGCCAGATGTGGACACATCTGCTGAAGCAATATATCCAGAGCCTGGCAAGCAACCATTAAGTCTTCAAAATGCAGAACACCAGAGCTTCACTCAAAATATTGAAGGTGTTGAAGCTCTCTCCCGAGTGTATCCAATGGCTGGCACCACACGTGCCCCTGCATCAACTGAAGCCACTGACAGCACAGCTGCCAAGAGACCCAAGAAGCGCGCTCGAGCACTCAATGACTGAGAGCTTCTTGTGGCTCTTCACCAAAAGCAAGATAGGCATCACGACTGGCTCAAACGGCAGATGAGAAGCATCATGCAAGACGTCAATCGCATCAGAAATCTGGCAACCAAGAATGCGTTTGTCGCACACGAGACCTGTCGCCGCACTTGGAAAGGCCTCACCATGAAGTGCATCTAGTGCCACCCCTAGTTAGTTTTGGAGTATTGACGACAAACCTAGTTGAGGGACTAACGTGTTTGTGAGAATTGCAGGAAAACACAGGTAGAAGTCCCTCATTGATTCGGTTTTATTACCAGAGATGACCCCTAAAATGTACGAAGACATTGAAGACAATGGTGGTTTAAGAAGATATTCATATTGAAGACAATGACATGAGAAGACTCCCTATGAAGCTTATGGAACTCGAAGACTTAGATCCTTCGTAGTTTTATTTCATTTATGTTGTGTCATAGGAATCACCGTACTGTTAAGTGGGGTCCAAAAGAACCAGTCAGAATGACTGAAGTGATGCCTAATTCAAATCCTATGTCTTCGAGCGAAGACTTTGAGAGAAAATCTTGTCCAGAGTCAGACAAGTCAGCTTTACTTGTAGCCCAAGTAAAGTTGCCGTGTGAGTTCAAAATTCGACCGTTGGTACACGTGTCAGTTCCTTAGTGACCCAGGGTCATTTCGGACAGATCAGGTCGGGTTGCCAAGTGGCTATAAATAGTCCACCCCCCACAACCATAAACGGTTGGCTGCTCAGATTTCAGTGCACGGCTTTTGTCGTTTGAGAGCAACCCACCTCGAAGCCTTTGAGAGAAAAATTCCTAGTGAGGAGAAAAACCCTAACCACCCAGAGCCAGAGTAAATTGGGCATCACTTAAGTCTTCGTGTCTGTGTGATTTGAAGACTTATTACACTTGAGGACTGTGCATCCTCCAGACGGTTAGGCGTCGCGTGCTGAGCATCCAAGAGAAATTGTGGATTGCCAGTGAACGAAGTCTGTGAAGGTTTGGGAGCCTACCTTGAAGACTTACCTGAGTGATTGCACGAGGTCTGTGTGACCTTAGCTCAAGGAGAAAACGGTGAGGACTGGGTGTCTTGGACTAAGTGTCCTTGACTGGGTGTCCGAGACTGTGTGTCCTTTGGTTTAAATACCTAGCCGCTCCAACCAGACGTACAGTTGTCACAGCAACTGGAACTGGTCCAACAAATCATTGTCTTCAACGTGTCACTGGTTTCATCTTCACTTCCTTTTACTTACAGTTATTCATTGTGAAGCCATTGCATGCTTGCTTTATCTTTTGTCTTCACAACATGAATGTATGATCTGTTTGGCTTCATAACTTCTTCCTACCTGATCCTTATTACACTGAAGCTGTTTGTCATTGCGCTTTCACTCTATTGAATACATGACCATGGCTGGCCTAGTGTAATCTAACTTCCGCTGCATAGTAATAGGCATAATCTTCACTGTTTGTCTTCATAACTCTCACGTATTGAAGACTTTCATAAAAATCGCCTATTCACCCCCCCTCTAGTCGATATAACGCACTTTCAGTATCCCAGCTACGATCTTGTACCCTTGGGAGGGTCGTGTTTAGTCAGGCTTCTTAGTCTTTTCCTTTTGTAGTTGTCTGTTAAGGATGGCAATGGGTCGGGTTTGGATCGGGTTAAACAATCTCAAATCCATATCCATGTCCATGAAGACAGTCTTTGCCCGCCCATGAAAAAATCCATGGGTGAAAAATTGTGTCCATGTCCAAATCCGATGGATATCCATACCCATTGGATATCCATTGGGTCCTCTTGAGACATATAAATAAGACATAACACAATATTAACATAAACTCTTCCATTCTTCACCTCGTGGTAGGCTAGGCTTCACTTATGGTAAATCAACATCCACTAATGACCTAAGATCATTTAGTATTTTTCTAATAGATGAGAATGACGAGTCATTTAAGAAGGAGGTAAAAATAAGGGAAGGTGTTGGAGTATGTTACAGAGGGGATTGAATGTCAACTAAATAAAGTTACGATAGGGATTGTGTAATTTCTTATGCATGTTTTAGATAAAAAAATGTAAAATTGTTGTGGGACATACAACCGTGGGGCAGGGATAGCAGATTTTCCCCCATTAAGTCATACTATCGGGTCGGGTTTGGGTATATCCATGGGTACAAGATTATATCCATGCCCTATCCACGAACAATCGGGTCGGGTTTGGGCGCCGCCCATGGACACAAAAGCATATCCAAACCCTATCCATTCGGGTCGGATATCCATGGATATCCATGTCCATGGATAAAATTGCCATCCTTATTGTCTGTACTCAGACATGTAATGTTTCCGTTGCTTGTATGCTCTGAATGATGGGTCATGAGACCCCTGTTTGTATTGGATGCTATGTGGCTCTTCTGGGCCTTTATCTATATGAGTTTGAGTTATGTTGTGATGCCATGTTGTACATCACATACTTGCATGTTATGCGTACGTGTAACATGTATTGCTATGTGTGGGATCTGACAACCTAGTTGTTTATCCCTGGTAGCCTCTCTTATGGGGAAATGTAGTATTGTGCTTCCATGAGCCACAGTAGTCTGCTACAGCCCGGTTCACCGGAGTCCTGCTAGCCCAGCACTACTGCTCCGGAACACTTGACTGGCCGGCATGTGATTCACTTCGTTCCTGTGTCTGTCCCTTCGGGGAAATGTCACGCAGTGACATCCGGAGTCCTGCCTAGCCTGCTACAGCCCGGGTTCCCGGAGTCCTGTTAGCCCAGTGCTACAGCCCGGATTCATACGATGTTGACCGACATGCTCGAGGTTGATTCATGTATGTCTGTCCCTGTAAGTTAGTGCCACTTTGAGTTCACGACTAGTCATGTCGGCCCGGGTTCTTTGTCATATGGATGCTAGCGACACTATCATATACGTGAGCCAAAAGGCGCAAACAGTCCTGGGCCAGGTAAGGTGGAACCCATGGGAATACTGTGCGTGATGCCGCAAAGTGATATAAGTGTTACATGCTAGATCGGTGTGACTTAGGATCAGGGTCCCGACGGTGTTGGTATCAGAGCCTGACTGACTGTAGGATTACCATGCCAAACTGGTCGAAGTTGAGTCTAGAAATGCTTTAGTTATATAAGGGAATTGATTGTGGAAGGGAACGTAAGGCTCTTTTTACTCCTTTACCTCATGTCACTCTTTCTGAGTCAGCCTCTTCTTTTCTATGAAGGTTAAGGCCTATGCTTCTCCTCTATCTCTCAGGATGACGTGTTACTAAACCGTAAAGTCTTAGCATTGTTGGGTTGTGTCTCCGTACAGTTCTACTACTTCCGTGTGTCCTCAGTTTGACCCAGAACCTTGATATTATGATGCTGATTGATTATGCTATTCCTTTGATGAATGTATCAAAATCCTTTTGAGCATTTACAGCCGTTATGCTGCTGAAATTGTCTTAGGATTTCAAGAGTTTCCAATGCTTTTGCATTACATTCCGCATCCTTATGTCAATGCTAATTACATCCTTGTTTCCTTGGTTTCTGTGCCAGGATGTTGTCTGCTAACCGAGGTTCAGTTGCTCATAGCAAGAACCACGGAGATGGTAGGGATGAGGATCCTCCTGACCAGCCTTTGATGGCAAAGTTCTTGTTAGCATCCGAGAGGAACAAGCGTTGAGCAGAACACCGCACATCAGCGTAAGAAGTTGGTTTCCATCACCGACTTCATTGGTCTGAAACCACCCACCTTCCATCATTCCATTGAGCCACTCGATGCAGATGACAGGCTCCGAAGCATCACTCACAAGTTGCATTCTGCGAACGCAGCTGAAGGTGACAAGGTCACCTATGCTACCTATCACCTGGAAAGTCCTGCTAGTATTTGGTGGCAGAGCTATGAGGCTATGCTATCAGCTGGCCAGATTCCTACCTGGGAGGATTTCACCGAGGCTTTTCATGAGCACCACGTTCCTCAGGCTCTCATTGACCGCAAGAGGGAAGAGTTCTGTAGTTTTACCCAGGGTAAGCTGCCTGTTGATGCTTACAGTAGAGAGTTTGCAAACCTCGCCCGCTATGCTACAGAAGAAGTGTCCACGGACGCCAAGAAGTAGGGTAGGTTCCGGAAGGGTCTCAGCCCGAAGTTGCGTCGTGATCTCCACCTGCATCATTGTGATACTTTCCAGGCTCTTGTGAACAAGGCCATTAATGCAGAGACAGCTCAGCTCACTTACGAGGAGTCTCGTAAGCACAACCGTGATCTGGATTCTTCCTCCCGCTCTGGCTCTCAGAAGCGACGGATTTGGATTCCGTACTCAGCTCTTCCACCTGGATATGCACGAGGCCATACGATGTGGCGCCTCACCCAGCTCAGCAACGTGCTCCACCCAGTCCTATTAGTGGACCACTTGCCAATGTAGGTCCACGTCCTACCTCAGGAACTTGCTTCACCTACGGAGAACCAGGACACTACGCATGTGACTGCCCTCAGTCCAGTTATACTCCACCCCAGTCTGAGAGGTCTGTTGGCCGTGAAAAGCCATCAGGCAAGATGATCAGTACCAAGCCAGCCTCCATTGAACGAGCATGTGTGCACCATGTCACAGCTACAGAAGCTCAAGATGATCCCAACGTCGTATTGGGAACACTTCTTGTCAATTGTCACCCAGCTTCAGTTCTGTTCGATACTGGAGCATCCCACTCCTTCATATCCGAAGGTTATGCTCGGTTGCACGGCATGTCATTTTGTGATATGCCAACTCCACTAATAATCCAGACTCCTGGTTCCAAATGGCAAACCTCCAAGGTAAGCCATGGTAATGAAATCCTTGTTGACAGACTGGTATTCCTCGCTTATTTGATATCTCTCAAGTCCTCAGATATTAACATCATCTTGGGTATGGACTGGATGATAGCTCATCATGCCAAGATCGATTGTTACACCAGATCTGTTCAACTTACACATCCATCTGGCAAAATAGTCACTGTCTCTACTAGAGTTGCAAGGCGTCAACTCTATTCTCTTAATGCCAGCCCTCTTCCAGACCTTGAAGATATTCCGGTAGTCCGTGACTTCCCGGATGTCTTTCCATAAGAACTGCCAGGTGTTCCACCTGACAGAGATGTAGAGTTTGTCATAGAACTTATCCTAGGAACTGTTCCAATCTCTAGGAGACCATACAAGATGGCACCTTTGGAGTTAGCCGAGCTTAAGAAACAACTTGATGAGTCCTTGCAAAAGGGTTTCATTCGTCCCAGTTCTTCTCCTTGGGCTTGTCCTGTCCTCTTCGTCAAGAAGAAGGATGGTACAGATCGGATGGTTGTAGATTATCGTCCCTTTAATGTGGTCACGATAAAGAACAAGTATCCGCTCCCCAGGATCAACGACTTGTATGATCAGCTCGCTGGATCCTCAGTCTTTTCCAAGATGGATTTGAGGTTAGGCTACCACCAAATCAAAATCAGAAATGGGGACATCCCAAAACGGCCTTTGTCACTCGTTATGGTCAATACGAGTACATCGTGATGTCTTTCGACCTAACCAATGCTCCAGCTACTTTCTCCCGCTTGATGAACTCGATCTTTATGGAGTACTTAGATAAGTTTGTCATGGTTTACCTCGATGATATTCTTATTTACTCAAAGAACGAGGAAGTGCATGCCGCACATCTTAGACTTGTGTTAGAAAAACTCAGAGAGCACCGCCTTTATGCCAAGTTCTCCAAGTGTGAATTTTGGTTGCCAGAAGTGACCTATCTAGGCCACGTGATCTATGGTAAGGGCATTGCTATCAATCCCGAGAGAGTCAAAGCCGTTCTCGATTGGACTCCACCCGAAACGGTCAAACAAGTTAGGAGTTTCCTTGGTCTAGCCAGTTATTGTCGCCGCTTCGTTGAAAGCTTCTCCAAAGTGGCCAAACCCCTCACAGAACTTCTCAAGAAACATAAAAGGTTTGAGTGGACCCCACAGTGTGAGCACAGTTTTCAGGAACTGAAAAGATGCCTGACTTATGCGCCCATACTCGTGCCACCGGATTTCACTAAAGACTTTGTTATCTATTGCGACGCTTCGTGTCAAGGACTAGGTTGCATCCTTATGCAGTATCGTCATGTGATTGCCTATGCCTCTCGACAGTTGCATCCACATGAGGAAAATTATCCTACACATGATCTGGAGCTTGCAGCCGTAGTCTATGCACTTAAGACTTGGCGACATTACCTTCTTGGTAACCGTTGTGAAATCTACACTGACCATCAGAGTCTCAAGTATATCTTCACCCAACCGGATCTGAATCTCAGACAGAGACGTTGGTTGGAGTTGATCTCGGATTACGACTTAGGAATCACCTACACCCCAGGCAAAGCCAATGTCATGGCTAATGCTCTAAGTCGTAAATCCTATTGCAACAACCACATGTTGCAACAATGTCAACCACCCCTCCATGAGGAATTCTGTAAGCTTAATCTTCACATAGCTCCTCATGGTTCCCTTTCTACCTTGGTGGCGAAACCTACCCTTATGGATCAGATCATAGAGGCTCAGAAGCATGATACGGGAATCTCCCGGATCAAGAAAAATATTTCCAAGGGAGTTGCCGACTATTTCTCTATGGATGAACGAGGTGTTGTTTACTTTGGAAACTGTTTGGTGGTTCCCAAATGTCAACACATGCAGCAACTGATCCTTAAGGAGGCCCATGAATCCCCTCTCACGATTCATCCCGGTAGTACAAAGATGTATCAGGACCTACGCCAGAGGTTCTGGTGGACTAGGATGAAGAGAGAAATCGCTCAGTATATTGCCAACTGTGGCGTTTGTCGTCGCGTTAAGGTAGAGCATCAGAGACCTTCTGGCACCCATCAACCTTTAGCTATTCCCGAGTGGAAATGGGACAAAGTTGGTATGGACTTCATCACCCGCTTTCCCAGGACCAAGAAAGGAAATAATGCTATCTTCGTAGTCATTGATCGTCTCTCCAAAGTGGCTCACTTCCTACCTGTTCGAGAGAGTATCACTGCTAGTCATCTCGCTGACTTATATATCTCCCGAATAGTGTCACTCCATGGTGTTCCACTAGAGATCAATTCATACCGTGGCAGTCTTTTCACCTCTCATTTCTGGGAAAGTTTCCAAACTGCCATGGGCACCCATCTTTCCTTCAGTACCGCTTTCCACCCTCAATCAAGTGGTCAGGTGGAATGGGTCAACCAAATTCTCGAAGACATGCTTACAGCTTGCGTTATCTCATTCGGTATGGATTGGGAGAAATGTCTTCCCTTTGCCGAGTTTGCTTATAACAATAGCTACCAATCCAGTCTTAAGAAAGCACCCTTCGAGATTCTGTATGGACAAAGATGTCGAACACCTTTGAACTGGTCAGAAACCGGTGAAAGACAATTCTTTGGACCGGATATGATCCAAGAGGCAGAAGAGCAAGTCCGGGTCATTCGTGAGAATTTGAAAATAGCCCAATCTCGTCAAAAGAGCCAGTATGACCGTCGTCATAAGGAAGTGGCTTATGAAGTTGGCGACAAGGCTTACCTTTGGGTTACTCCTTTGAAGGTTACCCATCGTTTTGGTATCAAGGGCAAGTTGGCTCCTCGTTACATTGGTCCTTTTTGCATTCTCGCTAAACGAGGAGAGGTTGCCTACCAGTTGGAACTACCCCCACATCTTTCTCAAGTTCATGATGTCTTCCACGTCTCTCAACTCAGGCGTTGCTTCTCGGATCCCATCCGCGGAGTGGACCACGAAATGCTTGATCTCCAAGATAACCTCACTTATCGAGAGTACCCCGTTCGCATTCTGGATCAAGAAGAGCATGTCACTCGACGTCATAATATCAAGTTTCTCAAGGTTCAGTGGTCTCATCATGCCGAGAGAGAAGCTACCTGGGAGCGAGAAGATCGTCTTCGACTTGAGTACCCCGCTTTCTTTCCGCCAACTCCTGAATCTCGGGACGAGATTTTTCCGAGTGGGGGCAAGTTGTCACATCCCTAGTTCTGGTATGATCCTAGGCTTGCTTTGTGCATCATGTTTAAATTTCAAATGAAATTGAAATGGGGATGTTTCAAACCCTAGCACCAAAGAAATTCTAAAAGTTCAAATTAAAAATGGAATTTCAATGAACCCAAAATGCTTTTCAAAAATGTTCATGGTCTTTGGAAAATGTTGGAAACAACAACCAGGGGTGATGCAAATTTTTGCTAAACATTTTGGATTTTTGAATGAACCCATATGTATTTGAATTGGAGCCATTAAAAATAATATAAATATTTTAGAGGCTCCAAAAATGTTGAAATTTGGTGAGGGCCTCTGGTATATTATAACTAGTGGCCACAAGGAATCTCAACATTTTTATTTGTGCTGGTATTTATTTTTAATTCAAAAACAAATGTCAGAAATAGAAAAGTAAAACAAAAAGGGGAAAACACTCACCAGGGCACTTACCTGGCGCTCTAGCCCACCTAGCGGCCCATCTGAGCTGGCCGGCCCAGCCCACCTCCTCCACTCTGTCGTCTTCCTCCCCCTCGCCCCGAAGCAGCTCGGTGGCGAGCGCCGACGCCGCCCTAGCCACCTCCTGCTTGCCACCGAGGCGCCCCCGACGCGCCTGGAGACGCCCGAGCCCCCCTGGTCCTTCCCCTCTCTCGCAGCTCACTCTCCCTTCCCCTGCTCTCTCTCTCTCTGTAGCACGCCCGAGCGCAGCCGACGCCACCGCTCGCCGTTGCCGCGGCCACTGCCTCCCCCTCGCCCCCTGGACATGCCCCGGAGCTCCACGACGTCGTCTTCGTCATCTCCACTGAGCCAAGCGAGCCGGGGCGCGCCATAGCAACGTCATCACCATCGTCTTCAACCTCTCGGCCGCCGAGATCGCCGGCGCCCGTCCGTCGTCTCCGACTCGTCCCTGAGCACGCTGACCTTCCCTACGTCTCCCCTGTGAGCTCACGGACCGAACCCCCCTCTCCTCCGCCTTGATTGCTCGCCGTAGTCATTGATTCATCGAATACAGAAACCCGCCGCCACCCGAGCCCATCGTCGGTGATGCTCCGGTGGCCTTTCAATCACAATGACCTATCCAACACACTCGCGCACCCATGTAGTTGTTGCCCCGCTGCTCTCTTTGCTCGCCCGCTTGCTCTAGCCGCAGCTGCCCTACACGCCGAACTCCGACCATCGCCGCGAGCTTTCCTCCGGCGAGCTTGGGCCACCTCAGCCCCTGCCGTTTGCACAAATGGATGCGGGCGAATTCCAGCTCCACGTAGATGCCCTCCGCCGGCCATTTGGTCGCTGGAGGAGGAATCCCGAGCCCCTCTGTCGTCTCTGGCCTAGCCGGCGACGAGCGTCGGGTCAACTCCGGTGAGTTTGACCCAGGTTGCCAGTTTAACCTCCCCCTCTCTCTCACTGACTTGCGGGCCCTGCCCGACTAATTACTATAGTTAGCACTAGCTAACTAACTAACTAGGTTAGCTACTACAATCACTAACTAGTGGGCCATGCCCAGTTAGTTTGGACTAACTAACTTAGTTAGTTGACTGGGTCACTGACTAGTGGGACCCACTGGTCAGGTTTGACCTGGTCAGCCCCGTTGACTCGCTTACGTCATGCTGACGCAATAATTGATTTCTGGAATTATTTTAACTCAGGAAATTCCAGAATATTGTCTAAACTTCAAAAAATCATAATAATTCAACCGTAGCTCAGAATGAAATAAATTATATATGAAAAATTATTAGAAAAATGCAAGGAATCCATTTATGCTAGCTACATGCATGAAAAACTAACTTATACCTGATGTATAAGTGAAAACATAATATGGGCATTTTAAATGCTTCATTTTGAATTGCATTTGAATCTTTGATTCAAATGGGCTTCAACCAACTTGGTAGCATCTTGCATTATCCCAAACACTAGCATTTGCACATGCCATTGTCATGCGTCATATTGTTGCATTTGTTTGTGTATTGATTGTCGGCACCGTTTCTTCTCGATAGGTTCCGCTCCGGAAGGTGTTCCCGAGTACCTGTCAGAGGAGCAGTGCCCCTTCGTCGTTCTATCAGGCAAGCAAACCCCCTTGAGCATTTCGATAAATCCCACTCTCTCGCTCCTGCTCCTTATACTGCATTAGGACAACAACGATTCAACTGCTACTTTTCTGCTGCGGTAGTTGAACCCATTCCTCTGCATGACCTGTCATTGCCATAGTAACTAGTTGAAACCCACTAGCATGAGTAGGAGTTGCTTGAGCCTTGATGTGCCTACTCATCCATGCTTGTTTTCTTTATGCCGACTATGCTTAGAGTTGTGTCAGGTATGATTCATCGGGAATGAATCGGAGTGGTGAACATGTCCTACCGATAAAGGCTAAGTGTGTGAACCCGTTTTGGTAAAGGTAGCGATGAGAGGCCATGTAGGAGTACATGGTGGGTTGTCTCATTGGAACCATCCCTAAGCACTGAGTTCTGTGTATGTTATCCAAGTCCAGTTACTACCACACATTGGGTTCCGGTTACCCGGCCCCTCTCGGCTTATTAATCCACTTGATCTCTGTCCAGGAGTTGCAACTAGTTTCTGGCGTTTGTAGGTAGTGCTACTTGTCTACCAGGTGGTGTCCGACGGGACGGGCTTGGGACAGACTAGGCACCGTGGCACGGTGTACCAAGTGGCACCCGGATGGTGGGCTTGGGAACCCTGCACACATTGTTTGGGGCCGTACTGGAGACTTCGGCCGGAACTCCTTGCGGATGGAACTCGAATAGGCGATAAACCTGGACGAGAGACTTGTGTGGTTAGTCAGGTCGTGGCAGACACCCTCGCCCGGCTTCCGCTTGAAGGTTGCCGAGGTACATGACGTGTACAGGGCGATAAGTGGCGAGAGCGTGTGTAAAGAAGTACACCCCTGCAGGGTCAACATTATCTATTCGAATAGCCGTTTTCCTTGGATATGGAAACTTGGAGGACTTATGTAGTACATAGAGAACTTGAAGTGGATACTCTAAAATACGCAAGATAAGCGTGAGTGCTATGGATGGCCTTCTCGTAGGGAGACGGGAATGGATCCGTAGTGGAGTATTGATATGGTGAATATGTCGACTCGTGTGCGTCTTCTAACCTCAAAGAAGTTTCTGCTACTCGTAGTATAGGTTAGCCACTGAGTCAAAGCTGGCTTGCTACTGTTAAAACTCCACCACCCCCTTTGTTGATAATGTTGCATATGTATATAGTTCTGATGTAAGACTTGCTGAGTACCTTCGTACTCACGTTTGCTTATTTATATTTTGCAGTTGGTTACTCTAGTGACTTCGACGAGTAGCTTGTATCCCAGCTACGATCTTGTACCCTTGGGAGGGTCGTGTTTAGTCAAGCTTCTTAGTTTTTTCCTTTTGTAGTTGTCTGTACTCAGACATGTAATGCTTCCGTTGCTTGTATGCTCTGAATGATGGGTCATGAGACCCCTGTTTGTATTGATTCTATGTGGCTCTTCTGGGCCTTTATCTATATGAGTTTGAGTTATGTTGTGATGCCATGTTGTACAGCACATACTTGCATGTTATGCGTACGTGTAACATGTATTTCTATGTGTGGGATCCGACAACTTAGTTGTTTATCCCTGGTAACCTTTCTTATGGGGAAATGTAGTCTTGTGCTTCCATGAGCCATAGTAGTCCGCTACAGCCCGGTTCACCGGAGTCCTGCTAGCCCAGCACTACTGCTCCGGAACACTTGACTGGCCGGCATGTGATTCACTTCATTCCTGTGTCTGTCCCTTCGGGGAAATGTCACGCGGTGACATCCGGAGTCCTGCCTAGCCTGCTACAGCCTGGGTTTCCGGAGTCCTGTTAGCCCAGTGCTACAGCCCGGATTCATACGCTGTTGACCGACATGCTCGAGGTTGATTCATGTATGCCTGTCCCTATAAGTTAGTGTCACTTTGGGTTCACGACTAGTCATGTCGGCCCGGGTTCTTTGTCATATGGATGCTAGCGACACTATCATATACATGAGCCAAAAGGCGCAAACGGTCCCGGGCCAGGTAAGGTGGCACCCATGGGAATACCGTGTGTGATGCCGCAAAGTGATATGAAGTGTTACATGCTAGATCGGTGTGACTTAGGATCAGGGTCCCGACACTTGGAGGCATGTGCTCTTGAGCATCTTTCTCGAAGATGAGGAAGATCGCTTGTAGGACTTGATGAGGGCTTTGATCTCCTCCATTTGAGCTTGCATCTTGGCGTCAAAGTTGTTGTTCGTGGCATCGAACTCATCATTGTTGTTGTAGACCGAGGGTGAAATGCCTTGCCTATCCATCACTAGACTCGAGTATAGGTGATTAGGAAATGAGATAAACAATACCAAGTTACCTTTTCCCAAAGTTGAGGATATATCCCGTTTCACTCAATGTGAGATGAAAGAATAGTGGAATTGGTACCGGACTTTTTCACTCACACCTACAAACTAAGGCTTATGGAGTAGCTCGGTGAGGATATTGGCACAAAAATTTAATGCAAAATGTTAGCAAGAGTCAATAATGTTGAAAGAGATTCACAAATTTGCAAGTGAAACAAGTAGACCAATAGCAATATGTGGCACACGGAAACACGCACACGGATAGATAAATGGGGTCAAGCAACCAAGGAATGAGCACAAAATGTGAAATCCATGGAAAACGCTCGTGTTGCACAACTCAAGTGAGACGCTAGCACGATTGCTAAATAGGCGGATATGATACTTGTGCACAGCCTATGATATGCAAAATGTATCAACTTCTATCCCAAGTATGTTATATATGTATGATGTTCTGGTGGAATGATCCAAGATGATCGGATATGACAATCTTATATGCAATGTGGTATGATGCTATGGCTCTTTCTTACAAGCTTCTTTGCTCTCTCTCTTTTTTCTTTACTTTTGTATGGCCACTTTTGCACAATGCACAAACCAAGATAGCAATTGTATATATGCGGGAACAAACTTGTGGCACAGGGGATGGTATGATACCAATATGATATGGTATGTATGCAATGGAAGGTGTAGACCACTAATGTGCACAAGTAACGTTCCCGGCAATACTCAAATGGCTAGTCTCGATAGGCAAGTGACGCAAAATGGGCTAGGGGTTATCAATGCAATGGCAAGGGAATATACAATGAAGGGATACCAAGATGATATTGAGGCTACCGTCCTTGGCGATGATGAGTGGCAGTGATCTTGATGGAGATACCAAGATGATGGAGACTCGTCCTTAAGTAGCCGAAACACCTTAGGAAACGGAAAAACCGCAAACTCAAAATCTCAAATGTCAAATGGTGGTAGCGGGAATGCGGTGGTGGTGTTGCGGAAGATTAATGGGATTGTGGAAATGCAATGATGGGTTTTGCGAGTAGGCAATGCGGAAATGGAGAGTAAGGTGGTGGACTATACACGATGTCGGTGTTCGAAAGCACGGTCCCTGAGTAGCCGAAACACCTTAGGAGACACAACTCACAACACAAACGAATTTGGGTTTGATGTAGGGTAGAACCCTAATCGCCTGATCTTTCACAAAAGGAGCGGATCCCGCGAAGAACACGAAGAACACGAGGAAGAACGGAGAGAAAACACAAGGGGAAACACTCAAGAACAAGTCCAATCAGACATCCACTAGACAATCAAACACACAAGATCCACAAGGTACATGAACAACAAAGGGAAAGATACAAGGTAAGGTTCATCTCCATGAGGAGGTCTTGATGGTAGAGTTCATCCCAAATCCAAAGGAGATGGGGGCTTGAATCCTAGAAGGATCTTCCCACAAGGGGGTCTTGAATCCAAGGTGGATCTTCTCTGAAGAGGGGTCGCGGTCTCTCTTGTGGAGTAGATCTGTAATGGATGAGCAAAGCTCTATCTCTAATGAGCTACTACTTTGCTGACCTTAGAAAGGAGGAGGGAGAGGTCTATTTATAGTCTTAGTGCAAATGGGGGGGTGAAGTGAAGGGGTACATGGGCCTCAGCCCGCAACTAGACACAGCCAGGGATCGGACGTTCGGAGAATCACGGGCGGCCGAACGTCCGGTAGACGCCGGACGTCCGCTCGATCTGGCTCGGACGCTAGAGTGCCGGATTTCCGGAGGTGGCCGGTCGTCCGGTCCTCGGTCGTCCGCTGGCGTCGGACGTCTGCTCATTTGGCTCGGGTGCGGGATCACAGGTTGCCTGGTCCGGGCCGGTCGTCCGGTGGATCTTCAGGCGCCGGACGTCCGGACCCGACCGGTCATCCGGTGGCTGGAGCTTCTTCGATAGCTCTTCTTCTTGCGTCTCCGTTTCTAGTTTCCCTCGCGGATGGTGTAGTTGTTCCTTGGCGCTTGCACTCCTCCTTGTCGTCTGTAGTGTTCCGACAATACCTATGCATGCACACGAGTGGAGTGTCAAGTAGTATACCATCCTCGAAGGGGTCAAGTGAGCACGTGTAAAGGAGATGATTCACCTTTATGTATGCGAAGTAGATGTCGCATGTGTCACTTGCCAAACGGACTCTTGACATGGTGATGTCCATAGGATGCTCCGCATCATCTCCCCTCCCGTGGGAAAGATCCAACCTCGGATCGAAAACCAAATCACTATGGGAAAGAGATGGCTTCGCTGTGTAGAAGCGGACGTTCACCAAGTAGTCATCATCTTCAAGCTTGAAGTGGGCACTCTCCAATGTCGCATCGGCTAGTGATTCCTTCAAAATGAGCAAGGTCTACAAACACTTGGAAAAATAAATGTGGTTAGCGTTAGAGCAAAACCAAGCATTCAAGAGGTGATTCACCAAACAAGTGTCGTCATCATGCAAAGCATATGGTTTGACAAGGGATAGTGACATGGCATGAAAGCACATAAATTGAGCACAAGCAAGGATATCATGGAAACAAGTATGCAAATGTGAGGTAGTGATGCAAATGTGTGTGACAAGAGAAGAAGCATCTACCTCATGGTCATAGCAAGCATGCATAAAGCGCTCAATGAAAGGTCTATGGTAGGCATAGGAAGCATTCACAACACCAAATAAAATGAAGTGTCTAAACACATGGGTCAAGTGCAAGACAATCCAAGCATAATGTGCATGGGGTGTAGTGAATATAGTGTGGCACTCAACACAATAGAAAGAGCAATTGTTCATCATGTGTGAGGTAATCAAGGCATGCATGTAGCAATCGATGGGACATGACATATGTGAAGTGATGACATTGTTGCAACCAAACATGTGAGAGGAGCAAGTAATCCAAGAATTGGATGCAACACACAAGGCATATATATCATGATGCATGGAACGGTGAAAATGGCAAGTCGAAGCAAGATATCTAAGATGTGTGCAATCAAGTGGTCCAAAATGAACAATAAGTCTGATGGTGCAAGCAACACAAGTAGTATGATCCATAATATCCATGCTCATGAAAGATGTCACCTTGAAGGTGTGTCCTTGTGCGTCCTTCATAATGCCGAAGTACAAGCCAGTGTGATGTAGAATCGTCGTGGTAGAAGGTGGTTCGCTATCAAGAGCTTGAATGGTCAACTCACGTGATGTGGAAGTTGACACAAAGTCCAAGGATCCTACACATGCACACAAAAAAACAAAGAACGTATGTGCATGGTGATGCAACATAAGCAAGCATAGTAATTAAGTCATGCAAGCTAGTAGTGCGAAGATGCAACATACTAGAGGAAATCATGGCAATCATGTCATGTGAGCAAATAATAGGCATAGACAATGCACACGACATATCGCAAGCACGAACACAAAGCAAGATCATAGTATCGTCCTAGGCATGGGGCACAAAGCAAATATGGCTATAACAAGTGATATCTCCACCAAGCTTGCAAATACACATACAAGTAGTAGAATCAATCATCATGTGTAATGCAAAGCATGGGTGACAAATGCATGGAAAAGCCATAAGAATGAGCATATCATGCAAAGTGAACATGGCAAGATGGGCATATAATATGTAATGGACAATAACCCATAGCCAAGTGAGGGCCAAGTAGCATGAATGTGCGAAGTCTTTGCGTGAAGAGAGCAGTGGAAAATACAATCCATGGGATCCCGAGTCATCATTGCTCTCTAGAGCTCTTTTTGTCAACTCGTGGGATTGCGAGGTTGACAAGAAGTCGTGGGTACCTACACAAAAGAGACACAAACAAAAGGAATTGTGTGTGTGGTAAATGTACACATCATCCATCATGATGTGTATGTGATCGTGTGAGTTAGTACAAGATAAGCATCACTCAAAGAAATTTGATGCATGGTATAAGAACATGTCATCCATCATGAAAGAATTGTTATTTTGTATAACACGATGGGGATGCAAACTGAGCATACAAATATATGGCACATCAATATCATGGTCCTACATGGGGAGCATATTGTGCACATAAGTATGAGGATCATGCAATGGATTGGATGGATCAGAATCTCCTAAAATGTATGCGGAAACTATGGGGGTCTCCTCATGAGCAATATTGGAAACATCATATGGAGAAAATGGACAACATCCAAAACAATGCATATCCAAAGCTAGGTGGTCATGGCATGGCATATGAGATGAATGATGCAAAGGGAGCATATCAATATCATCACAAGAAAAACAAATGCCAATAACCATGGGCTTGTCATCTATGCCATATGTGCAAATTGGGTTTATTTTAATAGCATATGCATAGTCACTATGAAAACATTGTAAATATGACATATGATTGATCTCATGCATAGCATATGACAAGTCAAGCGGATTGGCAAACATGATGTGACCGAGAGAATTAGCACAAGAAATCCTATGTAACATGGCATCACAACTAATAGACTACACATGGCAATCATCATACTCATCATAAATGGGTAAATCATCGCATGGGGAAGTCACACTATGATGCGGAGCATCCTATGGACATCACCATGTCAAGAGTCCGTTTGGCAAGTGACACGTGCGACATCTACTTCACACACATAAAGGTGAATCATCTCCTTTACACGTGCTCACTTGACCCCTTCGAGGATGGTATACTACTTGACACCCCTCTCGTGTGCATGCATTGGTATTGTCGGACCACTACGGACGACGAGGAGGAGCGCAAGCGCCAAGGAACAACTACACCATCCGCGAGGGAAGCATGGAAGCGACGACAGAAGAAGACAGAGACAGCTTCCAGGACCCGGACATCCGGCCCTGGCCCGGACATCCGGCCCCTGGACGTGTCACCAGCAGCAAGGAGCCAGCGGCCAAGTCTACAGGGCCCGGACATCCGGCGACCAGCCCAGACATCCGGCGCGTCCCGAGCCCCCGGACATCCGGCCTCCAGCCCGGAAATCCAGACCCCGCCATTCCAGAGAGCAACAAGGTTGGACCCTTCCAGCCCGGACATCCGGCCCCAGCGCCCGGACATCCGGCGTCTTGGGAAGGCCCGGACATCCGGCCCGACGCCCGGACATCCGGCCCCCTACCTGCGTGCAGCGCATCTGGGCCATGGCCCATGTACCCTTCACCCCTTAGACTATATATACTCCCCCTCCACCTACGTTTTAGGGTTAGCGTTGGTTTAGCTCATGTTAGAGATAGAGCTATGCTCATCCATATCGGATCTACTCCATGAGAGAGACCGCAACCCCTCTACGGAGAAGATCCACCTTGGATTCAAGACCTCCTTGCGGAGAATATCATCAAGACCCCCTCTTGGGCGGCCCCCTCAAGACCTCCTCACGGAGAAGACCGTTACCTCCTGTATCGTCCGTTATTGACTTTGGATCTTGTATCTCTCTTTGTGTTCATGGATCTAGCATGTGTGATCATTCTTGTTGGTTTGAGTGTTCTCTTGTGTTCCCCTCGTGATTTTCCCCTCGTTTTCCCCCTCGTGTTCTTCGTGTTCATCGCGGGATCCGCTCCTTTCCTGAAAGATTGGGCCACTAGGGTTCTACCCTACATCACACTAGCATGAAACATGGAAATAGGTTGATGAACATCATGCAAGCAATCAATGTCAAGAATGTCCACTAGTGGGACTAGAGCATCACCGTCACCTATGTTACCATTTTCATTCCACTCAAGTGGTGTGGGTGAGGTTGGAAAGACCAAATGGTGGTCATCTTCATCTTGATGGAACCATGTGGGGAGTGCATCATATTCCACCATGGCCATCGTCTTGTCCAAAGGTAGGACGTAGTCATCATGAATCGGCGCATCATCATAGATGGGACCTAGCACCAAATGAGAAGACACAATAGAGGTAGAGGTCAAGTTGTTAGAAATGCAAATGGCCTCACATGCCCTATCAACTATCACACTCTCTCTATGTGCTGGTTCACTCACTCCCTCAAGGTAGGTGCACTCAATCGCACGTATGGTGGAGTCACTCATCTCACTCAAGAGGTGGGGGTTGTGGCTCTCCTCACATGGGAATTGTGGAAACACATCATATATGGGGCTAGTGGTGAAGTCACTCTCATTCTCAATATGGTGGCAAAAGTCACTCAAGTCATCATACGTCGCCGTGGTCGAAGGGAAAATCCCATGCTCAACCATCTCGTTGTTGTCGCCGTGGATGAAGGCCGAAGATGGCACATCATCACTCTCGCCTCCCAAGATGGAAGCATCATCCTTGCTCGTCACCATGTCGCTCGCCTCCAAAGCTTGGTCCTTGATGGTCTCCGTAGTCGTAGTTGTCGCCGCACCATCTTGAAAAAGAGTCGAAGTAGACTCGGCATCGTCAATGCCACAAAGAGGGATGCCGATGAAGTCGAACTTGGGAGCATCGTCTTGGAGCTCGTCGGGCTTGGACATCGTGGTGGTACTAGCGTCATGCTTGTTCTCATGGAGCTTGGTCGTCACGAAGTGAGCTTGGGGTGGAGAAGCTTTGGCCTTCATGAGCTCGTGTGCCGCCTTGAGAGCACCAATGTAGTTGTCATCGAGGGACTTGTAGTTCTCGAGGAAGGCCGTCTTGGAGATGTCGTTGTGCAATCCCATCATGAAGTGGAACCTCATCGAAATGGGGTCATCCATGCCGGCTCATCGCAAGGCAATCTACATCTCCTTGAAGTACTCGTCGATGGAATTGGATCCTTGGATGGTGTTCTCCAATTGGCGTTGAAGTTGTTTCGTGTAGGTTGGAGGCATGAACTCTCGCCACAAAGCTCTCTTCGTCTTGGGCCAACTCATGTCGTAGGTCTCCGAAGGGGCGTGAAGCCACCATGTGGACGCATAGTCGTGGAAGTTCCTTGTGACACACTTCACTTGATCTTCGGGAGGAACTTGATGTAGCTTGAGGTAGTCGTCCATCAAATGCTCCCACTCGAGATACTCCTCGGGTTCTAGAGTCCCATAGAAAGGAATCTCATGGTTGGTGTCGAGGTCATAGTAGCTCGTGGAAGTCGCGGACTTGAGCTTGGGGAGCTTCTCTTGAAGTGCTTGTGGGCGAAGATGCCATATGTCCATAGGCGAAGATGCCTCGAAGTCGCTTGGCGAAGATGCCAAGGGAGATGGTGAAGTCGTTGAGCGTTTGTTGGTGTTGAGCTCTTGACCTTCACGTCCTTGTTGGTGATGGTGTCGATGCCGGTGTGATTTGGCTGGAGATGGTAGCTCAGAGACATGTGCTCTTGAGCGTCTTCTCGAAGATGAGGAAGACCTCTTGTAGGACTTGATGAGGGCTTTGATCCCCTCCATTTGAGCTTGTATCTTGGCGTTGTTGGAGTTATTCGTGGCATCGAACTTGTCATTGTTGTTGTAGACCGAAGATGAAATGCCTTGCTTATCCATCACAAGACTCAAGTAGAGGTGAGTAGGAAATGAGATAAACAATACCAAGTTACCTTTTCCCAAAGTTGAGGATGTATCCCATTTCACTCAATGTGAGATGAAAGAATAGTGGAATTAGTACCGGACTTGTTCACTCACACCTACAAACTAAAGCTTATGGAGTAGCTCGGTGAGGATAGTGGCACAAAAATTTAATGCAAAATGTTAGCAAGAGTCAATAATGTTGAAAGAGATTCACAAATTCGCAAGTGAAACAAGTAGACCAATAGCAATATGTGGCACACGGAAACATACACATGGAAAGATAAATGGGGTCGTACAACCAAGGATGAGCACAAAATGTGGAATCCACGGAAAACGCTCATGTTGCACAACTCAAGAGATACGCTAGCACAATTGCTCAATAGGCGGATACGACACTTGTACACAACCTATAAGATGCAAAATGGATAACTTTCTATCCCAAGTATGCTATGTATGTATGGTTCCCGATGTTTCTCACAAGGTGATCCAAGATGATCTTATATGCAGTGTGGTATGATGCTATGGCTATTGCTTACAAGCTTCTTTGCTCTTTCTCTTTTGCGTAAAAGCTTATTCTTTTTTTGTATATGGCCACAATGCGAAATGCACAAACCAAGATAGCAATTGGGTATATACGGGAACAAACTTGAGGCACACGAGATGATATGATACCGAGATGATACCGATATGGTATGGTATGTATGCGATGTATGGTGTAGATCACTAATGTGCACAAGTAACATTGCCGGCAATACTCAAATGGCTAGTCTCGATAGGCAAGTGGCGCAAAATGGGCTAGGGGTTATCAATGCAATGGCAAGGGAATATACAATGTAGGTATACCACGATACCAAGATGATATGGAGGTTACCGTCCTTGGCGATGATGAGTGGGGGTGATCTTGATGGAGATATCAAGATGATGGAGACTCGTCCCTAAGTAGCCGAAACACCTTAGGAAAAGGAAAAACCGCGAACTCAAAATCTCAAACGTCAAATGTCAAAATGGTGGTAGCGGGATGCGGTGGTGGTTGCGGAAGCTCAAAGGGATTGCGGAAATGCAATGATGGGTTATGCGAGTAGGCGATAAGGAAGTGGAGGTTAAGGTGGTGGACTATACACGGTGTCGGAGTTGCAAGCACGGTCCCTAAGTAGCCTAAACACCTTAGGAGACACAACTTACAACATGAACAAAATCTGGTTAAGTCGGGGTGGCGGGAGTGTATGGTGGGCTAAACTATGCGGAAGTTATGGTGGTGGTGGTGGTTGATGAAGACGCAACCGTTCCTAAGTAGCTGAAACACCTTAGGAGACTCAAATCACTCCTCAAGCAACCACTAATGCGATGGGGATCAATATTGGTTAGGTTGCGGAAGTCGATGCTGGTGTAGCAGATGATGTGGTGGAAGCCCTAGGCAAAGATGCCAAAATTGTCAAAATTTTATGGAGTCAAAAGATGTTGGTGGTATTTTTGTGGGAAGGGGGATATCAAGAGCTTCAAACCGAGCTAAAGAACGTCAAAATTGGAGTTCGGATGAATTAGTTATGGCCGAAACAAAAATCAGCCGAAGTTGATATCTACAGGTAGCGCACGTCCGGAAAAAACGGATGTCTGATGGCCGGACGTCCGGTCGGGTCGGAAATCCGCTAATTCTGCCCGGATTAGGGGGTTCCGGTCATCTAGTAAGGTCGGACGTCCGGTGGTTCCTGCGGCTTCGGACGTCCAGTAAAGTGACGGTCGTCTGGTGTATCGGTGTCAACTCGAGATCCGAGATTCGGGATGCGATTTTGGGCGGAATTTGGAGATTTGGGGGTCAAAATTGATGAGATTTCATGGATGAAAGATGGGGAAATTTGGGGAAATGCTAGATCCACTTGAAACCAAGCAAATCCACGGATCAAATCCAACAAAACTTCCTCAAACCAACAAATCACAAAAAAAATTGAGGCTATTTTCGGTGGGGATTTTCAAAATTGGGGAAGAACACAACAAAATTAGGCTAGAAAACAACGAGGGGAGGCTCCCAAATCATGATCAACGAGGCTCATGATACCAAGATAATGTAGGGTAGAACCCTAATCGCCCGATCTTTCACAAAAGGAGCGGATCCCGCGAAGAACACGAAGAACACGGGGAAGAACGGAGAGAAAACACAAGGGGAAACACTCAAGAATAAGTCCATTCACACATCCACTAGACAATCAAATACACAAGATCCACAAGGTACATGAACAACAAAGGAAAAGATACAAGGTAAGGTTCATCTCCATGAGGAGGTCTTTATGGTAGAGTTCATCCCAAATCCAAAGGAGATGGGGGCTTGAATTCTAGAAGGATCTTCCCACAAGGGGGTCTTGAATCCAAGGTGGATCTTCTCCGAAGAGGGACCGCGGTCTCTCTCATGGAGTAGATCCGTAATGGATGAGCAAACCTCTATATCTAATGAGCTGCTACTTTGCTGACCTTAGAAAGGAGGAGGGAGAGGTCTATTTATAGTCTTAGTGCAAATGGGGGGTGAAGTGAGGGGGTACACGTGCCTCAGCCCGCAACTGGACACAGCCAGGGGTCGGACGTCTGGTGGGCGTCGGACGTCCAGAGACTCACGGGCGGCCGGATGTCCGGTAGACGTCGGACGTCCACTCGATCTGGCTCGGACGCTGGAGTGCCGGATTTCCGGAGGTGGCCGGTCGTTCGGTCATCGGTCGTCCGCTGGCGTCGGACGTCCGCTCATTTGGCTCGAGTGCGGGATCGCCGGTCGTCCGGTCCGGGCCGGTCGTCCGGTGGATCTTCTGGCGCAGGACGTCCGGACCCGACCGGTCGTCCGGTGGCTGGAGCTTCTTCGGCAGCTCTTCTTCTTGCGTCTTCGTTTCCAGGCTTCCCTCAAGGATGGTGTAGTTGTTCCTTGGCGCTTGCACTCCTCCTCCTCGTCCGTAATTTTCCGACAATATCTATGCATGCACACGAGTGGAGTGTCGAGTAGTATACCATCTTCAAAGGGGCCAAGTGAGAACGTGTAAAGGAGATGATTCACCTTTATGTATGTGAAGTAGATGTCGCATGTGTCACTTGCCAAACGGACTCTTGACATGGTGATGTCCATAGGATGCTCCACATCAGGGTTAAGTTGGGGTGGTGGAAGTGTATGGTGGGCAAGCCTATGCGGAAGTTATGGTGGTAGTGGTGGTTGATGAAGAAGCAACCATCCCTAAATAGCCTAAACACCTTAGGAGACTCAAATCACAACTCAAACAACCACTAATGCTATATGGATCACAATTGGTTAGGTTGCGGAAGTCGGTGGTGATAATGTTGATGATATGGTGGAAGCTCTAGGCAAAGATGCCAAAGTTCCAAAACTTTGATGGAGTCAAATTATGATTTTAGTATTTTTGTGGGAAGTGGGATGTCAAGAGCTTCAAAACAAGCTAAAGAACGTCAAAAATGGACTCCGGATGAATTAGTTATGGCCGAAACAAGAATTCAGCCCTGTCAGTTTCAGGGTTACCCGGACAACCGGGAGTAGGTCCGGATGATCCGGATTCGTCAATCGGATTTCCGTGGTCTGGGGTGTCCGGACATCCGGGACATGGTCCAGCTGATCCGGGTGGATCCGGATGATCCGGGTGTACTTCCGGATGATCCGGGAAGGTCAAACTGCTCGGGATTTCCTCTCGGGGCGAATTTTTGAGCGGAAATGGATGATTTTTGGGGCAAACTTGAGGAGATTTTGTGGATGGAAGGTGGGGAAACTTGGGGAGATGCTAGATCCACTTGAAACCAAGCAAATCCATGGATTAAATCCAACAAACATCATCAAAACTCACAAATCACAAAAAAAATGGGGGCTATTTTTGTGGGGATTTTCGAATTTAGGACGAAATCAAGCAAAAGAAGGCTAGAAAATGGTGGGGGAGACTCCAAATTCGTGATAAACGAGGCTCATGATACCAAGATAATGTAGGGTGGAACCCTATATGGCCGATCTTTCACGAAAGGAGCGGATCCCAACTAAGAACACGAAGAACACGGGGAAGAACGGAGAGAAAACACAAGTGGAAACACTCAAGAACAAGTCCAATCACACATCCACTAGACAATCAAACAGACAAGATCCACAAGGTACATGAACAACAAAGGGAAAGATACAAGGTAAGGTTTATCTCCATGAGGAGGTCTTGAATCCACGAGGGGATCTTCCCGTGAGGGGTCTTGAATCCAAGGTGGATCTTCTTCGAAGAGGAGCCGTGATGCGGAGCATCCCATGTTCATCCCCATGTACACTCCGACTACTCTCCAAACCCCATACACCATCGGACACAAGGTGAACTCGCTCCTCTCCGAATCATCACTTTCCACATGTGAGACATGGCTACTACCTCAAACATGTGTGCTATGCATGACCAGGAACCAAGACGAAGACCATGGACAAGACGACGAGGACACCAAGCGCACGGAACAAGAGGAAGAGCTGCCAAGAAGCATCAGCTCCCAGACGTCCGGCAGTCACCGGACGTCTGACGCCTGGAGTCCCCACCAGCCAGATGGAACAGCCGATGAAAGCTACAGCAGCCGGACGACCGACCAAGGCCGGACGTCCGACGACCATCAGCCACCGGACGACCGACAACGTCCGGAAATCCGACGACGGCTATCCCGAGCCAAAACGTCGGACGTCCAACAAGTACCGGACGACCGGACCCTCATGAGCCACCGGACGTCCGGTACCTGTCGGACGACCGACGCCTGTCTGTGCGTAGAGTAATGGGCCGAGGCCCATGTATCCTCACTTACCCCTTCGTGGCCCTAGACTATATATACTCCTCCACCTCCACCATTTGAGGGTTAGCATTGTGTTAGCTCATTTGTGAGATAGAGATTCGCTCATCCATGTTGGATCTACTCCTTGAGTGAGACCGCGGCCCCTCTTCAGAGAAGATCCACCTTGGATTCAAGACCCCTTTATGGGAAGATCCCCTCTTAGATTCAAGACCTCCTCATGGAGAAGAACCGGCTAACCTTTGTATCGTCCGTTGTTGACTTTGGATCTTGTATCTTCCTTTGTGTTCATGGATTTAGCGCATGTGTGATCATTCTTGTTGGTTTGAGTGTTCTCTTGTGTTCCCCTCGTGATTTTTCCCTCATTTCCCTCCTCGTTTTCTTCATATTCATCGCGGGATCCGCTCCTTTCGTGAAAGATCGGCCCATAAGGTTCCTACTCTACATCATCTTGGTATCATGAGCCAGGTTGATCATGATTTCATAGCCTCCCCGTTGTGTTTTCTAGCCTAATTTTGTTGTGTTCTTCCCCAGTTTTGAAAATCCCCACCAAAAATAGCCCCTATTTTTTTTCTGATTTGTTGGTTTGAGGAAGTTTTGTTGATTTTGATCCATGGATTTGCTTGGTCTCAAGTGGATCTAGCATCTCCCCAAGTTTCCCCATCTTTCACCCACGAAATCTCATCAATTTTGACCCCAAAATCCTCAAATTCCGCCCAAAATCGTGTCCCGAAACTCCCATCTCGCGTTGACCCCGACCCCCGGACGACCGACGCTTTCTGGATGTCCGGAGCCCTGGAACGACCAGACGTCTGACCTTTTCCGGACGACCGGAACCCCTAACCCGTGCTGAATTTACGGACTTCCGTGCCCGCCTGGACGTCCGGCCCCCGGACATCCGACCTTGTCCGGACGTCCGTAACCTGTAGATATCACCTTCGGCTGATTTTTGTTTCGGCCGTAACTAATTCATCCGGAGTCCGATTTTGCGTTCTTTAGCTCGTTGGAAAACTCTTGACATCCCCCTTCCCACAAAAATACCACCATCATCTTTTGAATCCATCAAATTTTGACAATTTTGGCATCTTTGCCTAGGGCTTCCACCACATCATCTACTACACCACCACCGACTTCCGAAACCTAACCAATTTTGTTCCCTGTCGCATTAGTGGTTGCTTGAGGAGTGATTTGAGTCTCCTAAGGTGTCTATGATAGTTAGGGACGGTTGCTTCTTCTTCAACCACCACCACCACTTCCGCATAGGCTTACCAACCATACACTTCTTCCACCCCGACTTAACCCAATTTTGTTTGTGTTGTGAGTTGGTCTCCTAAGGTGTTTCGGCTACTTAGGGACCGTGCTTCCAACTCCGACGCCGTGTATAGTCCACCACCTCACCCTCTACTTCTGCATTGCCTACTCGCATAACCCATCATTGCATTTCCGCAATCCCTTTGAGCTTCCGCAACCACCACCGCATTCCCGCTACCACCATTTGACATTTGAGATTTTGAGTTTGCAGTTTTTCCGTTTCCTAAGGTGTTTCGGCCACTTAGGGACGAGTCTCCATTATCTTCGTATCTCCATCAAGATCACCGCCACTCATCATCGACACGGACGGTAACCTCCATATCATCTTGGTATTGTGGTATCCCTCCATTGTATATTCCCTTGCCATTGCATTGATAACCCCTAGCCCATTTTGCGTCACTTGCCTATCGAGACTAGCCATTTGAGTATTGCCGGCAACGTTACTTGTGCACATTAGTGGTCTACACCTTCCATTCCATACATAACATACCATAGGTATCATCTTGGTATCATATCATCCCTTGTGCCATAAGTTTGTTCCCGCATATATACAATTGTTATCCTGTGTTTGTGCATTGTGCCAAAGTGGCCATACAAAAAAAGAATAAGCTCTTAAGCAAAAGAGAAAGAGCAAAGAAGCTTGTAAGCAATAGCCATAGCATCATACCACATTGTCATATACGATCATCTTGGATCATACCACCGGAACATACATACACAGCATACTTGGGATAGAAGTCGTTGCATTTTTGTCTCCTATAGGTTGTGCACAAGTGTCGTATCCGCCTATTGAGCAATCGCGCTAGCGTCTCTCTAGAGTTGTGCAACAATAGCATTTTCCGTGGATTGCACATTTTGTGCTCATTCCTTGGTTGCACGACCCCATTTTATCTATCCGTGTGTGTGTTTCTGTGTGCCCCCATATTGCTATTGGTCTACTTGTTTCACTTGCAAATTTGTGAATCTCTTTCAACATTATTGACTCTTGCTAACATTTTGCATCAAATTTTTGTGCCACTATCCTCACCGAGCTCCACCATAAGCCTTATTTGTGTAGGTGTGAGAAACCGAGAAGATTTGGTACCAATTGTGCTATTCCTTGTTCCACATTGGAGTGATCATTGATCCACCTTCAACTTCGGTCAAGGTACATTTGGTATTCATTCTTCTCTTTCTCCCACTCATATTGGCTCGAGACTTGTGATGGATAGGCAAGGCATTTCATCTCCGGCCTTCCACAACAACGACAGTGTGAACAACTACATCACCAAACCGTCAATCTTCGATCTACAACGACAAATGCAAGGCGCAAAATCAAGATTGCGAGAGCGCATCGAGAACCTCCCCATCGACATTCGTCACTCCGAAGCAAGGAAAAGGGACTACATCAACAACAATCTTTCCGCACAAAAGGAGGAGCAAGATGCAAGGATGGAGGAGATTCGGTCCTTGATCAAGTCTACTTTCCGTTCATCATCCTCAAGGCGGCGACGAGCAAGTCAATCATCTTCGCAGCGCCCAAGTGATGCAAGCGCAAGTCGTCCACGTCCACATCTCCATGGCGACAAAAATCATGTTCGTGATCCACATCGTCATGAAGGGCAAGTCACCTCAAAGCAACATGTGCACGACGACGACAAACGACATCTACTACGAGCTCAAGCACAACAACTCATCATGATGATGCTCCACAAGAGCAAACCTACAAGTCCCAACAATCCCTACTTCACACCAAGGCCAAGCTTCAAGAGAAAAAGAGAAGATCGCGAGACAAGCACCACCAAGAGCACGCTATGGCTACAACAACCACTTCGGCATCTTCGCCAAGTGCTATCAAGGCATCTTCACCTTTGGACGTACGGCATCTTCGCCTACTTCTCGTGAGTTCGCCTACATCGACATCTTCACCAATGAGGCGACCACATATGAGCGAGGGCGGCACTTCCATCTTCGGAAGCCCCTCAAGGAAGATGGTCGAGCATGGGAATTTCCCTTCGGTCATGGAGACAAGCTACGAGGTGCCACATCATATGGGCCTCCAACAAGAAGACGGTGACAAGAAGGTCGAGCAAGGACCATCCCCTTCGACCACGGCGACGAGCATGAACCTATTCAACAACATGAAGACGGCGCCCATATTGGACTCATACTCCGAGTCAAGCGACAAGACCGCACATGAGACCTTATCTTTGGTCTTAGAGGAGAGTGATGATGTGCCATGTTCGGCCTTCATCCACGGCTACGACCACGACATGATTGAGCATGGAGACATTTGCACCTACATCTCTCCGACACCCACATATGACGAGATGCCCCAATTGCCATGTGACGAGAGCCACCACCACATGAGTGACATGAGTGACTCCACCATACATGACATTGAGTGCATTTCCTATGACAGGATGAATGTGACCACCACTAGCCCCACACTTGAGAGCATGCCACACATCCTATGTGAGGTTGAGAGCCATTTGAGTGACTCCACCAACCATAGGAGTGAGAGCATCATACCGGGAATCAGTAAGCCACAACACTTAGTGAGTGAGGTAGTTGACACGGCATGTGAGGCCACTATGATTTCTAACGACTTAACCTCTACTTTGAGTGTGTTTTCTTCTTTGGTGCTAGGTCTCCTACATGATGACATGCCTATCCTCGACGAGTCCATATCTCCAATGAAGACAACGATGGCCATGGTGGAAGAAGATGCACCCCCCACATGGTTCCATCAAGATGAAGATGACCACGACTCGGTCTTCGACACCTCACCTACAACACATGAGCGATGCTCCAAAGGTAACATAGGTGATGGTGATTCTCTTGTCCCACTAGTGGACTATCTCACCAATTATTGCTTGCATGATGTTGATCCACCTATTCTCATGCTTCATGCTAGTGCGAATTCTTCATGTCATGACTTACCAATCTATGATGAATATGATGATGAGCATGTTGATTTGCCTAGTTGTGATGCTATGCTCCATAGGATATCATGTGAAAATTCTATTGGTCACATCATGTTTGATAATCCTTTGAACTTGTCATATGCTATGAGTGAGATCTCCCATATTGCATCATTTCAATCTCAACATAGTAGCTATGCATGCCCCATCCACATAAATCCCATTTGCACTTATGGCATAGATGATGAGATGATGGTCATTGGCTTTTGTTTTTCATGTGATGACATTGCCATGCTTCCTTTACATGATTTGCGCAATTCATCTACTATGCCATGCCATGATCACAATGTTCCAGCTATGCATTGTTTTGGATGTTGTCAATATTCTCCATGTGATGTTTCCACTAATGATCATGAGGAGACCCCCATAGTTTCCTCATACATATTAGGAGATTTTGATGCATTCCATACTTTGCATGATTCTCATAATTGCTTGCACCGTATGCATTCCATGAATAACAATGCTCTACATATTTTTTTGTGATGCATTACACAATTTGAGTCTCCATTATGCTATACATAACAACAAACAATTCATGATGGATGACATGTTTCTATATCACGCATCTCATTTACTTGAGCATTGGCTATTTTGTGCTAACCAACACAAGCACGTGCGCATCATGATGGATGATGTGTACATATACCATGCACACACAATTTTCCCTTTGTCTTTGTTTTGTGTAGGTACTCACGTATACTCGTCAACCTCTCAATCCCAAGAGTTGACGCAACGAGCTCTTGAGAGCAAAGATGACTTGGGATCCCATGGACTATGCTTACTACCATTCCCGTTGCGCAACGACTACGCACATCTCTTTCACTTGGCTCTCACACGACTATGGGCTATATGCCGCTTGTCGCTTCATGCTCATTTTACCGTGTTCACTTTGCATGCTATGCTTGCTTCTTTGCCATGCAATTGTGACCCTTGCGTGCATCTACCCATGTTTCACCATTATGCCACTCCTATGTGTATTTGCATGCTTGGTGGAGAACCTTGTTGCTATTGCCATGTTTATCATGTGCCTCATGCTATTGATGCTATCTTGCCCATATACTCCTTTCATGCTTGTGCTATGTCATGTGAATTATTCATGCACATTATTTGCACACCTGACATACTTGACATGATTCCTTCTAGTACGTTGCATCTTCACACTACTAGCTTGCTTGCCTTGATCTGCATGATTGCTTGCTTTGTCGCATCACCCATGTTCCATTCTTACTTGCTTTCTTGGGTTGATGACGTATATGTTCATGCCTCTCACATGGTATATTTTGTTCATTGTCGCTTGCCTCCAATTGTTGCATCTATTCTTATTGATCATGGAGAATTGGACACTTTACTTGTGATGCATGCTTGCTTGATTGAGCCTATTGTATTTAGTTGTTCTCACATCATATGCCTCCATACTATGAAATGCTCCCTTGTCCTTTCTTATGATGAGCATGATGCATACACTTGTTGGGTATTTTACCACACGAATGATAGGTTTTGCATCTCGCTAACCTCATTTTTTTTTCCGAGTATTTGTCATGTTCTTTCATCTTGAAGGATTCACAAGGCGATACAATCATGAGACAATTTGGTCATGTCAAGGCATACATGATGTGCAACACAAACATTTGCGAGAATCTCCTAAAGGTGAACTCCTTCCCTTTGAGCCATCCTCAATTACGCATATTGGATGGGTCACTCTCTCATTGTTGTCTCCTTCTTGCTGTCTACATGATACATCTCGCAAACGAAGGAGCGACATGGGAGATTGGCTCTATGGACCTTCAAGTTGAGGAGCGCTCGGACTTATTAGATGCACCTTCAAACCTCCACTCATGCCACGACATCGAGCATTGGTACACCAACACCTCCATATTTGTTGATTGTGCTCACACATGTCATGCTCGATGGACATATCATACACATGACAAATTTGCATCTTATGCATGGATTGACTCACATTATGATTACCTTGTTGCATCTTGTATCCCCATGTCATCCATGATATATGAGCTTGTGCATTTTCTTAGCAAATTTCTTGTGATCTACCTTGATGGCGTATTCATACATCATTATCATATTGCCCATCATCAATTGCATGATCACATACTCATTTTGAGCATCCATTGCCATATTCATGCTATTGATAAACCGTCTCACTATGACATCATTTTGCACCGTGGTTGCATTGATCATATTCACAATACATTTGTGTGCACAATGAATGCTTTTGCTCCCATGAATGCTTTGCATATCATTCTATATCTTCTTGATAAGCTTCACGCGCTTTGTCATGAACAATCTTGCCGAACGGACTCATTCTTCTATGATGGACACTTTGTGTGTGGTAACCATTGTATTTCCAAGTGTACTTTGTGTTTGCTCAATTTGCATGTACCACATACCGGAGACACCTTGGAGTACTTGGATTGTGCCATGCCTTCAACTCCGTCCAACTTCAAGTCCATCCACGACAACCGTTTCCATGGTGATGAGGATCACGATCCGAGGTCGGATCTTTCCCAAGGGGGGGAGATGATGCGGAGCATCCCATGTTCATCCCCATGTACACTCCGACTACTCTCCAAACCCCATACGCCATCGGACACAAGGTGAACCCGCTCCTCTCTGAATCGTCACTTTCCACATGTGAGACATGGCTACTACCTCAAACATGCGTGCTATGCATGACCAGGAACCAAGACGAAGCCCATGGACAAGACGGCGAGGACACCAAGTGCATGGAACAAGAGGAAGAGCTGCCAGGAAGCATCAGCTCCCGGACGTCCGGCAGTCACCGGACGTCCGATGCCTGGAGTCCCCACCAGCCAGATGGAACAGTCGATGAAAGCTACAGCGGCCGGATGACCGACCAAGGCCGGACATCCGATGACCATTAGCCACTGAACGACCGACAACGTCCGAAAATCCGACGATGGCTATACCGAGCCAAAACGCCAAACGTCCGACAAGTACCGGACGACCGGACCCTCGTGAGCCACTGGAGGTTCGGTACCTGTCGGACGACCGATGCTTGTCTGCGCGCAGAGTAATGGGTTGAGGCCCATGTATCCTCACTTAACCCTTCGTGGCCATAGACTATATATACTCCTCCACCTCCACCATTTGAGGGTTAGCATTGTGTTAGCTCATTTGTGAGATAGAGCTTCGCTCATCCATATCGGATCTACTCCTTGAGAGAGACCGCGGCCCCTCTTCGGAGAAGATCCACCTTGGATTCAAGATCCCTTTATGGGAAGATCCCCTCGTGGACTCAAGACCTCCTCACGGAGAAGAAACGGCTACCATTTGTATCGTCCGTTGTTGACTTTGGATCTTGTATCTTCCTTTGTGTTCATGGATTTAGCGCATGTGTGATAATTCTTGTTGGTTTGAGTGTTCTCTTGTGTTCCCCTCGTGATTTTCCCCTCGTTTCCCTCCTCGTGTTCTTCGTGTTCATCACAGGATCCGCTCCTTTCGTGAAAGATCGGCCCATAGGGTTCCTACCCTACATCATGCCATGGTCTCTCCCGTGGAGTACATCAGTAATGGATGAGCAAAGCTCTATCTCTAAATGAGCTACTACATTGCTAACCCTAGAAAGGAGGTGGAGGAGGTCTATTTATAGTTTAGTGGGCGAAGGGGTAAGTGAGGGGGCAAATGGATACACGGGCCTCGGCCCAAGTCATGCACGCACGCAAGGGCGGATGATCCGGAAGGGGGTCCGGATGATCCAGGACCGGCTCCACCGTGGAGATTCTGCAAGCTTCGGGTGTCTTTTGACGCAATTACCCGGATGATCTGGAGGGGGACCCAGATGATCTGGCTGAGCCCGGATGATCCTGACGGCGGTCCGGATGTCCGGCCTGACTCCTGCAGCCGCTCCGTCTTCTTCTTCTCCTTTCTTCCATATTCTCTTCCATGCCTCCCTCGCGGACGGTGTAGTCGTTCCTTGGCGCTTGCACTCCTCCTTGACAGCTGTGAAGCTCCGACAATACCTATGCATGCACACGGGAGGAGTGTCAAGTAGTATACCATCCTCGAGAGGGTCAAGTGAACACGTGTAAAGGAGATGATTCACCTTTGTGTATGTGAAGTAGATGTCGCATGTGTCACTTTCCAAATGGACTCTTGACATGGTGATGTCCGTAGGATGCTCCACATAACAAGGGGAGCCAAAGAATATTCTCAAGTATTAGCAGCTAAGTTGTCAATTCAACCACACCTGGAAACTTAATATCTGCAGCAAAGTATTTAGTAGCAAAGTAATATGATAGTAGTGGTAACGGTAGCAAAAGTAATATTTTTGGTTTTATAGTGATTGTAACAGTAGCAACGGAAAAGTAAATAAGCAAAGAACAATATATGAAAAGCTCGTAGGCATTGGATTGGTGATGGAGAATTATGTCCTATGCAATCAATCATGCAACAGTTATAACATAGGGTGACACAGAACTAGCTCCAGTTCATCAATGTAATGTAGGCATGTATTCCGAATATAGTCATACGTGCTTATGGAAAAGAACTTGCATGACATCTTTTGTCCTACCCTCCCGCGGTAGTGGGGTCATATTGGAAACTAAGGGATATTAAGGCCTCCTTTTAATAGACTACTGGACCAAAGCATTAACACATAGTGAATACATGAACTCCTGAAACTACGGTCATCACTGGTAATGGTCCCGATTATTGTCACTTCGGGGTTAACGGATCATAACACATAATAGGTGACTATAGACTTGCAAGATAGGATCAAGAAGTCACATATATTCATGAAAACATAATAGGTTCAGATCTGAAATCATGGCACTCGGGCCCTAGAGACAAGCATTAAGCATGGCAAAGTCATAGCAACATCAATCTCAGAACATAGTGGATACTAGGGATCAAACCCTAACAAAACTAACTTGATTACATGATAAATCTCATCCAACCCATCACCGTCCAGCAAGCCTACGATGGAATTACTCACGCACGGCGGTGAGCATCATGAAATTGGTGATGGAGGAAGGTTGATGATGACGATGGCGATGGATTCCCCTCTCTGGAGCCCCGAACGGATTCCAGATCAGCCCTCCCGAGAGAGTTTAGGGCTTGGCGGCTGCTCCATATCGTAAAACGCGACGAATCCTTTCATTGTCAACATAACATCCAAGAGAACTCGATATCTTCCATGCTACACACATTATAGGCGGTTCCCAACCAGAATGGTAAAGTTTATTGATGCGGAGTGAGGGAGTCCTGGATTAGGGGGTCTCCGGACAGCCGAACTATATCCTTTGGCCGGACTGTTGGACTATGAAGATACGAGATTGAAGACTTCATCCCGTGTCCAGATGGGACTCTACTTGGCGTGAAAGGCAAGCTAGGCAATACGGATATGCATATCTCCTCCTTTGTAACCGACCTTGTGTAACCCTAGCCTCCTCCGGTGTCTATATAAACCAGAGGGTTTTAGTCCGTAGGACAATAGACAATCATACCATAGGCTAGCTTCTAGGATTTATGATGCGGAGCATCCCAAGATCATCCCCATGGACGCATCCACACCTCCAATGACACTGTTTGGACCAATGACACGAGCCCGAGCCAAGGCTATCGAAGATAAGGTGAACTCACTCCTCTCTGAACTTCCACTTTCTATGCATGAGACATGGCTACTACCTAAGTCCGAGATGTTGTGCATGATTAGGTACCAAGAGGACCCTCCCGAAGATGCACATGAAGATGTAGAAGTCCCCAAGTCCACAGATGAGGAGAACCAACGGAACGAGCCAAGAGCATCTCCCAGGCCCCGGACATCCGGCCAAGGCCCCGGACATCCGGCCCCTGGAGCGCCTTCCTCTTCAGCTACTCAGCCTCCAAGGGCCTACAGGCCCCGGACATCCGACCCGCAAGCCCGGACATCCGGCCCTTCCCGAGGCCCCGGATATCCGGCCCCCCTGCCCGGAAATCCGGACACCCTCGAATCCGAGAGCAACATGGCCAGCTTCACCAGCCCGGACATCCGGCCCCCACAGCCCAGACATCCGGCCCTCCGCGAACGCCCGGACATCCGGCCTGACGCCCGGACGTCTGGCCTCCCTGTCTATGCACAGTAAAGGGCCGATGCCCGTGTATCCCCTTCTCCTGCTCGACTATATATACTCTATCCCGTACAACTTTCTAGGGTTAGCAAATGTTTAGCTCATATTTGTGAGAGAGCTTTGCTCATCCACTTGGTTACCTTCTCTTCGGAGATTCGAGCCTCCACCGGAGAAGATCCCCCAAGCGGATTCAACACCCCTCTTTAGGAAAGAACATCAAGACCTCCTCACGGAGAAGAACCGGTTACCCTTTTGTATCGTCCCTAGTTGTCCGTGGACCATGTATCCTTCTATGTATCTGAGGATCTAGCACATGTGTGACTTGTTCTTGTTAGTTTGAGTATTCCTCTTGTGTTTCCCCTTGTGATTTCCCTCGTTTTCCCCTCATGTTCCTCGTGTTCTTCGCGGGATCCGCTCCTTTCGTGAAAGATCGGGCGATTAGGGTTCTACCCTACATCAGTTTAGCCTCTCTGATCTCATGGTAGATCAACTCTTGTACTACTCATATTATCAAGAATAGTCAAGCAAGACGTAGGGTTTTACCTCCATCAAGAGGGCCCGAACCTGGGTAAAACATCGTGTCCCCTGCCTCTTGTTACCATCCGCCTTAGATGCACAGTTCGGGACCCCCTACCCGAGATCCGCCGGTTTTGACACCGACATTGGTGCTTTCATTGAGAGTTCCTCTGTGTCGTCACTGTTAGGCTTGATGGCTCCTTCGATCATCGATAGCGATGAAGTCCAGGGTGAGACTTTTCTCCCCAGACAGATCTTTGTATTCGGCGGCTTCGCACTGCGGGCCAACTCGCTTGGCCATCTGGAACAGATCGAAAGTTACGCCCCTGGCCACCAGGTCAGGTTTGGAAGCTTAAACTACACGGCCGATATCCGCGGAGACTTGATCTTCGACAGATTCGAGCCCCTGCCTAGTGCGCCACACGGTCACGATGAGCATGATTTAGCTCTACCATCGGACAGTGTTCAGGAGATCGCACCGGCAACCGCTCCGACCCTCAATTCGGAACCAGTTGCGCCATCCATGGATGGGTGGATAGACCCCGCCACGGAGGCCGTATCCTCAGCAGCGATCGAGCCGAGTATCAACCTTACCCTTCACAAGAGTCGTGATGCCAAGCTGTCGGATCCTTCCCCGGCCACGGACTCCGAACCGCCTGTGCCCGTGCCTATCGAATCCGACTGGGCGCCGATCATGGAGTTTACCTCCGCGGATATCTTTCAGCACTCGCCCTTTGACGACATACTGAACTCATTAAGGTCTCTCTCCTTGTCAGGAGAGTCCTAGCCGAACTATGTCCGGCAGGATTGGGATGCGGATGACGAAGACATTCGCCGCCCACCCACCACCCACTTAGTAGCCACTATCGATGATTTGACCGACATGCTCGACTTCGACTCCGAAGACATCGACGGCATGGACGACGATGCAGGAGGCGAACAAGAACCACTGCCCACAGGGCACTGGACAGCCACCTCGTCATATGACATATATATGGTGGACACACCCAAAGAAGGCAATGGCGACGGGACAGCGGAGGATGACCCCTCCAAGAAGCAACCCAAGCGCCGATGTCAGTGGCGCCGCTCTAAGTCTCGCCAAGGCAAAAGCGGTGATACTGGCACAGGAGATAATAGTACTCCGAACAGTGCCAAAGATGACAACAATCCCCTCCAGCAAGATTTAGAACAGGAGGATGGAGAAGCCAGCCCTCCCGAGAGAGCGGCAGATGGAGAGGCGGAGGATGATAATTACATGCCTCCCTCCGAAGACGAGGCAAGCCTAGACGACGAATTCGTCATGCCTGAGGATCCCGTCGAACAAGAGCGCTTCAAGCGCCGGGTTATAGCCACATCATATAGCCTTAAGAAAAAGCAACAGCAGCTTCAAGCTGATCAAGATTTGCTAGCTGACAGATGGACTGAAGCCCTTGCGGTCGAGGAATATAAACTCGAACGCCCCTCCAAGAGTTACCCAAAGCGCAGGTTGCTACCCCGACTGGAGGAGGAAGCACCAAAACCTACATCTCTAGCATATGACGCGGCTGATCGGCCACCTCGTGGCCGCGACAAAGAGGCATTTCAGCCAAAAGCTCAGCCCGCACCCTGATGCCACTCAAATAAAAATGTCAAGGCATGGGGAAATACGCCAGACCTGCGAGACGTATTGGAGGAGAAAGCAAAACACGCAAGATCGATCTACGGATCACGAGGGCACGCCACTATGCGAGCGATAACCGTCACGCCGGATACAGTAAAAGTAAATCCGGCCGGGCCGAACACAGCGGACAAGACTCATTTGAGCTGCCTCGCGATATAGCCCAGTACAGAGGTGCTGCACACCCCCTATGCTTCACAGATGAAGTAATGGATCACCAAATCCCAGAGGGTTTCAAACCCGTAAATATCGAATCATACGACGGCACAACAGATCCTGCGGTATGGGTCGAGGACTTCCTCCTGCACATCCACATGGCCCGCGGTGACGATCTACACGCCATCAAATACCTCCCACTCAAGCTCAAAGGACCAGCTCGGCATTGGCTCAACAGCCTGCCAGCAGAATCCATTGGCTGTTGGGACGATCTGGAAGCCGCATTCCTCGACAACTTCCAGGGCACTAATGTGTGACCACCAGATGCCGATGACTTGAGCCACATAATTCAGCAGCCAGAGGAATCGGCCAGGCAATTCTGGACACGGTTCTTGACAAAGTAAAATCAAATCGTCGACTGTCCGGATGCAGAGGCCCTAGTAGCTTTTAAGAACAACATCCGCGATGAGTGGCTCGCCCGGCACCTTGGCCAGGAAAAGCCGAAATCTATGGCAGCCCTCATGACACTCATGACCCGGTTTTGCACGGGAGAAGACAGTTGGCTGGCTCGCAGCAATAATATATCAAAGAACCATGGTACTTCGGATGCCAAGGATGGCAATGGCAGGTCACGTCGCAACAAACACAAGCGCCGCATCAACAGCGACAATACCAAGGATACGGCAGTCAATGCCGGATTCAAAGGCTCTAAACCCGGTCAGCGGAAAAAGCCATTCAAAAGAAGCACTCAGGGCCCGTCTAGTTTGGACCGTATACTCGATCGCTCGTGTCAAATACACGGCACCCCCGACAAGCCAGCCAACCACACCAACAGGGATTGTTGGGTGTTCAAGCAGGCCGGCAAGTTAAATGCCGAAAACAAAGATAAGGGGTTGCATAGCGATGACGAGGAGGACCCCCGGCCGCCGAACACCGGAGGGCAGAACAGGTTCCCCCCACAAGTGTGGATGGTGAACATGATATACGCAACCCACATCCCCAAGAGGGAGCGGAAGCGTGCGTTAAGGGATGTATATGCGTTGGAGCCAGTCGCCCCAAAGTTCAACCCATGGTCCTCCTGTCCGATCAACTTCGATCGCAAGGACCATCCCACTAGTATCCATCATGGCGGATTCGCCGCACTGGTCCTAGAACCAATCATCGACAGATTTCACCTCATTCGAGTCCTTATGGATGGCGGCAGCAGCCTGAACCTGCTTTATCAGGACACAATGCGCAAAATGTGTATAGACCCTTCAAGTATCAAACCCATAAAAACAACCTTCAAAGGCGTCGTACCAGGTGTAGAGGCCCATTGCGCAGTCACACTAGAAGTGGTCTTCGGATCCCCGGATAACTTCCGGAGCGAGGAGTTAATCTTCTATATAGTCCCGTTCCGCAGTGGCTATCATGCACTGCTCGGGCGAACCGCATTTGCGAGATTCAACGCGGTACCGCACTATGCATATCTCAAGCTCAAGATGCCAGGACCCAGGGGGGTCATCATAGTCAATGGAAACACAGAGCGCTCTCTCCGCACGGAGGAGCACATTGCGGCCCTTGCAGCAGAAGCGCAAAGCAGCCTCTTAAGGCAATCCACCAGTTCGGCAATTAAAGACCCGGACACCTTCAAGCGTGCCCGGAGTAATCGGCAACAAGACCGCCTTGCACGTTCCGAGCTCGCATAGCAATGCGGCCCCCGCCCCAGTCCCAGCCAAACGGCAAAGTCCGTGCCACGCGTACATAATTACACATTGAAAATACCATGGGCATAGATGGGGGGAACGACTACGGCATGTCCCAAAACGCGACTCAACCGCACTAGGGGCTTCCCGCCTTATTATTATTTCTCTCTTTCAGGACTTTACTCTTTGGAAGCCCCGTCCGGCAGTATGATTGTCGGACACACGATACAACAACCAAGGAGGCGGAACGCTACGTCGCATCAAGGAATTCCCAGGTGGTCTCTGATAACGAGTGAAATACCTGCTTTAAATACCATTCCTCAGCTTGCCCTTGGAGGGGACATGTCAAATAGTCCTACTTTTTGCTTATCACACTACTTGTATCATTCTGCTTTGACACACCTTTTTGAATAAACAATGCATAGCACTAGACTATTATCGCATTCTCTATTCTTCTTATATATATATATATATATGTTCATTCATTACATTCAATAACCGTACACTCTGGTACGGCCAATACGCCAGGGGCTTAAGAGTACCCCATAGTACGGCGTGAGAAGTCCGAACACTTTCGACAGTGCGGCACCCCAAACATATAGCATTATATGCATCAGCTCGGAATCATGTCTTGGGTCAATAGTTGGGTTTGCCCGGCTCCCATGTTTTGGTACCTTACGTTCCGCTATATCGGCTAAGGTAGCACTAGGAGAACTACTGCGATTGTGCCCCGGTTCATCTAGGCTAAGCACCTCAGTAGAGAAAGCTAAAACTGACTGTCATGATAAGGCGAGAGTTGGTCGCTGTTCGAGAGGTCTCGAGTCCCTAAAGACTTATGCCGCTTAGAGCGAGGAGTCGGCTTTGTCCGGCTTAAGCCGTGTATAGCGCCCCGAATTCGGCCTTCCGAATACTAGGGGCTTCGCCAAAATTTAAAATTGTAGACTTATATGGCTAACTGAGAGTGATAAAGCATTATAGTCAGATTGCCTTGTTCATTGTGCTGAGCACCTCCCTCGAAGGACCCAACAATGGGAAAAGGAGTGCTCAGGTTTATCCCGAACACCCCAGCACTCGTGGCATGGGGGCAGAAGCCGACGACTGGCCATCTCTCAGATTTGATAAACAGCCGCACAGAAGGTAATATTTTAAATTCAAACAAGCGTTGCATAGCGCATATGAACAAGTTTTCATAGTACAGGATCACACGAGCAAGTTCATTCAAAAATTACATCCTTCGCACACTCGTCTGCCACAAGGCGGGCACCCTTCAGAACACCCTCATAATACATTTCGGGGTGGCGATGCTCCTTGCCCTGCGGCAGCCCCTCCTTCACCAGCTTCCATCTTGGCCCAGTGCACCTTCGCACGGGCAAAGGCCCAGCGTGCACCTTCGATGCAGACGGGCCGCTTTATGACCTCCAGTCGTGGGCAGGCGTCTACAAGCCGCCTCACCAGGCCGAAGTAGCTGTTGGGAAGGGAGTCGCCAGGCCACATCCGGATTATAAGGCCCCTCATGGCCTTCTCGGCCGCCTTGTGCAACTCGACCAGTTGCTTCAGCTGGTCGCTCATAGGCATCGGGTGTTCGGTCCCAGTATACTGAGACCAGAACAACTTCTCCATCGAGCTTCCCTCCTTGGCCTGGTAATATTTCGCGGCATCTGGCACGCTGCGGGGCAAATCCGCGAATGCTCCTGGAGAGCTCCAGACTCGGGTAAGTAACAAGTAATTTACTTTCACATGCTTGCTTTGCATATTGAATGCCTTACCCGCCGCTATCTTCCTCATCGCCTCAATTTCCTGGAGGGCCTTTTGGGCTTCGGCCTTGGCATGCTTTGTGCTCTCGAGGGCCGCGGCAAGCTCGGACTCTCGCGTCTTCGATTCAAGCTCCAAAGCCTCATGCTTCTTCATGAGAGCCTGGAGCTCTTGCTGCACCTCGCCCACCCGTGCCTCTTGTTTTTCCCGCTCGGTGCGCTCCTTGGCCGCTTTGTTTTCGGCCTCGGACAGCGCTTGCTTCAGGGTCACCACTTCGGTCGCGGCCCCTGACACATCCATGATGATCCTGTCATTTCGCAACCGCATCTTTATATATATATATATATATATAATATATCTATGGACAAGGCATTACTTACCTTTGTTCTCCTCGAGCTGCCTCTTGGCAAGGCCGAGCTCTTCCTCGGACCGCTCGAGGTTTTGCTTTAGTGCGGCGACCTCCACAATCAGTGCGGCAGAGGTCAGCAGCGAAGCCTGCATACGCATATAGACATACTTATATTAGACTCCTGCAGATATTATTTGATCCTCTATTCGGCTTTTCTTTGTGAACACCAAACAGAGCATCAGGGGCTACTGTCTATGTGGTAATATTTTTCCTATATTTTATATACTTACCTCAAAGCCTGTTAGAAGGCTGGCACAGGCTTCAGTCAGTCCGCTCTTGGCGGACTGAACCTTCTTGATCACCGCACTCATAATAGTGCGGTGCTCTTCGTCGATGGAAGCGCCGCAAAGCGCTCCCAGCAGTTCGTCCGGTGCCTCTGGTTGGACAGAGGTCACCGGCACGGACGGCTTGCCCCTCTTGGAAGAGGGCCGCCTGCTCGAGTCCGGAACCACTGGAGGTTCCGGCGCAGTGTCCGGCTGAGGGCCGAACTTGGAGCCCCTGGGAGCCTTGCTCCCTTTGCTCCTGGAGTCCGGAAGGTCGCCTTGAGGCGCCTCCGGGACTGTCTTCCCCCGGCTCGGTGCCCCTTGATACAACACCTCGGCATTGTCCGTAGGGCAAGGAGAGGAGGCGGTTGGAAGTGTATCACTATTCATGTCCAATGAGTCCAAGGAACCGTCCGACGATGATATGTCGATACGAGCTTGGGGCGGACTTCATAATCATATTCGATGTTAGGAGAAGCAGTGCAACAAAAGTATGCTATGAGTTACTCTGGTATCCGAATACTTACGACTTCACCAGGGGCTTGGCCCTGAGCAGACACTCATCTTCGCCATCGGCGGCGGTGGTGGAGCAGTCCGGAAGGAGAGTCCTTCCCTTCTTGGACCCTTCGGCCTCCCCGGTTGGGGCGGCCTTCCTTTTCTTGTCTCCCCCGGCTAGAGGGGGAGAATCTTCATCTTCCTTCTCCTCGTTTTCACGGGAGGAGTGCGCCTCGGTGTTATCGGACGATGAGTCCGATACCACCTGGTGCCGGGAACTCTTTCGGGTTCCCTTGGCCTTCTTCTTGGTCTTCTCCGGCACCTCATAAGGAGCCGGAGTCCGCATCTCCGTCAGGAGAGCGTCCGCAGGGTCTTCGGGCAGAGGGGCCGGACAGTTAATCTGCTCCGATGTCTCCACCTAGTCCTGTCAAAGGCATGGGAGCTCAGACCCCGCACATGGTTAAGATATGGGAAATAAATATCCTACCAGATGTACAAAACTTACCGAATTTGCAGGGCGCTTCGCGCTTAGCCCGCGGTCCTCGGTAAGAGAAGGAGGGACCTTGGCGCCCTTGAACAGCACCCTCCAGACGTCCTTATGCGTCATGTTGAAGAGCTCGTGTAGAGTCTGGTGCTGGGCCAGGTCGAACTCCCATAAGTTGAAATCCCGTTGTTGACACGGGAGGATCCGGCGGAAGGGCATGACCTGGACTATGTTGACAAGCTTAAGTTTCTTGCTTATCATGTTCCGGATACACTCCTGGAGTCCGTCCAGCTCCACCGATGAACCCCAGGACAGGCCCTTCTCCTTCTAGGAAGTGAGTCGCGTGGGGATTCCGGATCGAAACTCGGGGGCCGTCGCCCAGTTGGTGTCGCGTGGCTCGGTGATGTAGAACCACCCCGATTGCCACCCCTTTATGGTCTCCACGAAGGAGCCCTCGAGCCATATAACGTTGGGCATTTTGCCCACCATGGCTCCGCCGCATTTCACTTGTTGGCCGCCAACCACCTTCGGCTTGATATTGAAGGTCTTCAGTGATAGAGGCAAAGGTGTCTCGATGTTTCGATGAGATGGTGGCTATCGTTTTCTGTGGGAGTCGACCTTGACGATCCGACTACGAACGTGCGAGACGTCGCGCCTTAGCAATCGCTAAACCAACTTCCGAGGGGTTATTGACCACGCCGGAGCACGATCAACCTGACCACGAGGGCCTGTTTCCTGCGAGCAAACGAAGAACAAGCAAGAAACTGAGATTGCAATCTGGATATTGCGAATATAAGATGAAAGCTTTATTGATCAAGGTGGGGTTCTGTGACGTCTTGGTCTGGTCGTTGGACACAAACGAAGTACGCGAAGTTGCAGCTATGGCGAACTTTTAATCTAAACAAAACCCAAAGTCTAAACGACGCCCTAAGGGCTGTATATATGGAGGAAGAGAGGGGAATTTCGTGGCCCTTGAGGGTGGGGTCCGAAACCAACCCTAACTCTTGTTTCCCCACACATACGGACTCTAAAAATAGCCTATACTTAAGTATTTCGAAATTACATGGGCCTGGCCCATTAATAAGGTGATGCAGCACCTAGAATAGCCTATGGACGAATATTATGAAGTGGCATCTTGTATATTTCGTCCATGGCTTCATGCACTCCTTATGGCGGCTTCAAAGTCCTGAAATCATCACTTGTAACTCCGTTCTTGATCCCCTTGCGCATGCCATCAACTCCATGCGTGTTCTTGCTCCAATGTTCATCCTTCTCCAAGCTAGGACCTTCATTTGAAAGCAAAACAAATGTACCCAATTTAGGCAGCATCATAATCTCATGAACATTAGAATCATTACCAAGAAACGAAAGTACCTGGTAATTTAATTGGCGTGCGCAAGCTCTAGTAATTGGTCCAGTATATGTAACAGTAGGGGCTGTGGGTGTAACAATGGTATTGATGTCCTCATCATCCTCCCCTTCTTGAAATGAAGTCGTCCTCGACGGAAGCTCATCTTCCTCACCCAAATAAGGCTTCAAATCTGCAATGTTAAAAGTGGGACTAACCCCAAAATCTGCAGGTAGCTCAAGTTTATATGCATTATCATTTATTTTCTCTAAAACCTTAAAAGGACCATCAGCACGTGGCATTAGCTTTGATTTGCGCAGATTAGGAAATCTATCTTTACGCAAATGTAACCAAACAAGATCTCCAGGTGCAAACACAACATGTTTTCTACCCTTATCTCCAGCAAGTTTATATTTAGCATTCATACGCTCAATGTTTTCCTTAGTTAACTCATGCATTTTTAAAATCAATTCAGAACGTTCTTTAGCATCAAAATTAACCTTCTCCGAAGATGGAACAGGCAACAAATCAATAGGTGCACGAGGTAGGAAACCATACACAATTTCAAAAGGGCACATCTTAGTAGTAGAATGCAATGAACGATTATAAGCAAATTCAATATGAGGCAAGCATTCTTCCCACATTTTCTTGTTATTCTTCAAAACAGCCCTAAGCATAGTAGACAATGTTCTATTGACTACTTCAGTTTGTCCATCAGTTTGGGGGTGACAAGTAGTACTAAAAAGCAGCTTAGTCCCCAACTTAGCCCATAAACATCTCCAAAAGTGGCTAAGAAATTTAGTATCACGATCTGAAACAATAGTATTTGGCACACCATGTAAGCGAATAATTTCACGAAAGAACAAATCAGCAACATTAACAGCATCATCGCTTTTATGACATGGTATAAAGTGTGCCATTTTCGAGAACCTAACCACGACAACAAATATGCTATCCCTCCCCTTCTTTGTTCTAGGTAAACCTAAAACAAAGTCCATAGATATATCCTCCCAAGGAACACTAGGTACAGGCAAAGGCATATATAAACCATGAGGATTGAGTCGTGACTTAGCTCTTTGACATGTAGTGCAGCGAGCAACAAAACGCTCAACATCCCGTCTCATCTTTGGCCAAAAGAAATGTGTAGCAAGTATATCCTCCGTATTCTTGACGCCAAAGTGTCCCATTAATCCTCCTCCATGCGCCTCCTGCAACAACAAAAGACGAACGGAGCTAGCTGGAATGCATAGCTTGTTAGCACGAAAAACAAATCCATCGTTAAGAACGAACTTGTTCCAAGTTCTCCCTTCCTTACAATTCTGCAATACATCTTTAAATTCAGCATCAGTAACATATTGATCTTTGATGGTCTCCAAACCAAATATTTTAAAGTCAAGTTGTGAAAGCATAGTATAACGACGAGACAAGGCATCAGCAATAACATTTTCTTTACCCTTCTTGTATTTAATCACATAAGGGAAAGTCTCAATGAATTCAACCCATTTAGCATGTCGACGGTTCAGTTTTGCTTGACTTTTAATGTGTTTCAAAGATTCATGATCAGAATGTATAACAAATTCCTTGGGCCATAAATAATGTTGCCATGTTTCTAAGGTCCGAACAAGAGCATATAATTCTTTATCATAAGTAGAATAGTTCAGACTAGGCCCACTCAATTTTTCAGAAAAGTATGCAACAGGTTTTCCATCTTGTAATAACACACCTCCTAATCCAATTCCACTAGCATCACATTCAAGCTCAAAAGTCTTATTGAAATTAGGAAGTTGGAGTAAAGGAGCATGTGTCAACTTATCTTTCAATACCGTGAAGGCTTCTTCCTGTGCGGTACCCCAAACAAAAGGTAAATCCTTCTTTGTAAGCTCGTTGAGAGGTGCAGCAATGGTGCTGAAATCTCTCACAAAACGCCTATAGAAACCAGCGAGGCCAAGGAAACTCCTTACTTATGTGACTGTTTTGGGCTGCGGCCAACTCTCAATAGCTTCAATATTGGCTTTATCAACTTCAATTCCCTGTGGAGTAACAACATAGCCAAGAAAAGATACTCGGTCGGTGCAAAAGGTGCACTTTCCAAGGTTACCAAACAAACGTGCATCACGTAGAGCAATAAAAACAGCACGTAAATGTTCCAAATGTTCCTCCAAAGATTTGCTATAAATCAATATGTCATCAAAGTAAACTACCACAAATCGTCCAATGAAAGCACGTAAAACTTCGTTCATTAACCTCATGAAAGTACTAGGTGCATTAGTTAACCCAAAAGGCATGACTAACCACTCATATAATCCAAACTTAGTTTTAAATGCTGTTTTCCATTCATCTCCCAATTTCATACGAATTTGATGGTAACCACTACGCAAATCAACTTTGGAGAATATTGTAGAGCCACTCAATTCATCAAGCATATCATCTAGCCTAGGAATAGGATGACGATAACGAATAGTAATATTATTAATGCCTCTACAATCAACGCACATACGCGACGTACCATCCTTTTTCGGCACTAAAATGATAGGAACAGCACAAGGACTAAGGGATTCGCGTATATAACCTTTGTCGAGCAGTTCTTGTACTTGATGCATAATCTCCTTCGTCTCCTCTGGATTGGTACGGTATGGTGCACGGTTGGGTAATGATGCACCGGGAATTAAGTCAATTTGATGCTCAATCCCGCGAATAGGTGGTAATCCCGGTGGCACGTCTTGTGGAAAGACGTTGGCGAACTCCTGCAAAATGTTAGTGACAGCAGGAGGCAAAGAGGAAGGCACGTCCTCGAATGAAAATAATGCCTCTTTGCACACAAAAGCATAGCAAACAGATTTGCTAAAATCTAGATCATCAATATCATATTTGGTGGCAAGTAAACATGCACTTTTCAATTTAATTTCAGAAGCAACACTAGATTGTTTATTATTATTAGGCTGCATTTGTTGCTCAAATTCTTTTGCCACAATCTGATTTTCACTCTTAGTTTTCTCCTGTTTTGCTTTATTAGCTCTATTAATATCATCTTTCAAAATGGAATCAGGAGTCATAGGAAGCAAAGTAATATTTTTATCCTTATGAACAAGAGTATACTGATTGTTTCTACCATGGTGAATAGAATTTTTATCAAATTGCCATGGTCTGCCAAGTAATAAGGAACATGCTTGCATAGGTACCACATCACAATCAACATAATCAGCATATGTAGAGATACTAAAATGCACACGAACAGTACGTGTTACCTTAACCTTGCCGCTGTTGTTGAACCATTGGATGTAGTAAGGATGTGAATGTGGTCTTGTGGTGAGAGATAGCTTCTCCACCATCTCGATGCTAGCCAAGTTGTTGCAACTCCCTCCATCTATGATCACGCGAACAGAATGTTCCTTCACAACTCCCTTTGTATGGAACAAATTATGCCTCTGATTTTGCTCAGCTTGTGTAACCTGCACACTCAAAACACGTTGAGCAACTAAACATTCATACCTGTCAGCATCTTCAGGGGCCATGTATTGCGTCGCATGATCAGAATCGTCTCCACCGTGTTCGTCACGTGTAATAAGAGCCAAAGTCTCCTCATCATAGTCACTAGCGGACTCATACCCACCATCCTCAGTAACAATCATCACACGCTTAGATGGGCATTCTCTCGCATAATGACCTCCACCCTTGCAACGTCGACAAATAATATCATGTGTTTGCCCTGTTGATGCCATGGATGAAGAAGAGCTCTTTGCAGGCCCAGAATGTGTGCTCTTGGCAGCTAGTGGTGATTGTGCCTGCTTTATTGTATCACGGTTGGAGGTGGCAGCCGACGGAGGCGCCGGTGTAGCAGAACGTGCGGAAGTAGATGATGCACGTGGTGTCCATGAAGAAGGTCGACCTGCAGAAAAGTTAGTCCGCGCCAATGCCTGTCGATCCTGCACTTCACGTTCAGCTTTACAAGCAAGATGGAATAAACGAGTGATATTAGTATACTCCTTATACTCTAGAATCGTCTGAATCTCTCTATTTAATCCACCCATAAAACGTGCAAGCATAGCTTCATTCTCCTCAACAATACCACATCTAATCATGCCAGTTTGTAATTCCTGATAATATTCTTCTACAGAATTTTTTCCCTGTCTTAAGCGCTGCAATTTTTGAAGTAATTCACGTTGATAATATGGTGGAACCCAACGAGTACGCATAGCAGTTTTCAAAGCAGCCCAAGTAGCAGGAATGGGATATAATCTACAATGCTCAGACCACCAAACACATGCAAAGCTAGTGAATGCACAAACAGCAGCAGGAACACGTCTCTTCTCGGGATATTGTAAACATGTAAATCGTTGTTCAGTTTCTAACTCCCAAGTAAGATATATATCAGGAACATATCTACCCTCAAATGGTGGAATATTCAATTTTAGTTTAGGGAGATGGTCATGATCTCGTACCTGAGGGTGAGCCCTACCATTGCCATTATTTGCATGTGGACGACCTGATGGTTGCTGTGCTGGTGGTGGCACGTAGTTCTGATTTTGATCAACCTCATCCTCGTAATCGCCAGCAAAATCATCCTCCTCCGCATCAGCAGCAGGAGCCACAGAAGTAGCAACAGCAGCACCAACAGTTTGGCCAGGTGCAAGAGGGAGACGGCTCGCTCGGCGGAGGGCTGTTTCACGATGTGTAGGTAGTCGTCGTTGTTGTTGTTGTAGAGGTGCGTTAGGTGCAGCCGGTGGTGGTGGTGGAAGACGCGCGAGCAATTCATTAAACCTGTTATCGAGATTTGTTTCGAACGGCTTCTCCATGTCATCTATCTTCTCCATGGCCTCTTCAAATATGTTTAGCACATCCTGCACCTGTCCATTCATCATTTGCTGAAATTTATCATGCAACTCCTGATTCATCATGTTCTCCCAGTCAGTCTCATCGGCTTGTGATCCTGCCATGGTTAGCAACAATAGAAAACACACAAGAATATGATCCTACAGAATACTAACAAGAGGTGATGGTGGCGGGTGTCACAAATCCGTCAAGCAAATCTCAAATTCTTACCAGTTCTTACCCAGCAGCAGGCGGTGATCGGCAACCGGTGTAGTCAAAACTCTCAAAAGCTTGGATAGAGCGATTGCCAGGGAGAGTCAAACGCACGACGTAGAGGTATGTGGAGCTGGGAAGGCTTATAGTATGGTAGCAAAAAGGGTCAGCAATAATCAATTCAGAGATGCAAAGTTGAATAAACGCTCAACGACGGTACTGTGCTGGTCCTAGGCTAGACCATGCTAGAGACGCGAGCCTAGAACACTAACAAAATCACGGCGCTGCACGTAAATAAGGGAAAAGCACACTCTGGAACTTTTTTTTGCTTTTTTTTGCGCTCCTCTTTTTTTTGCGAAAAATTACTATAATGGCGAGTGTCTCAAAACTCTTCCCTCGTCAAACTGATAGGATGGGCACGAAATTTTTTTTGGCACTTTTTTTTCGGAAATCAGGGCAGCGACGACGAAAAAGTGCGACAAAAAATCACTATGATGGCACGTGGCTCAAAAGACTCAGAAAAACCTAAAAATAGGATAGGGAAAAAATATTTTTGCCCGTGAAAATTTTGGCCTAAACTGCCCGGGGGTCTCCAGACTTTTTTTTTTCGAGACCTACGCAGGCAAGGAAACACGAATCGGAATTGAGATTGATCTCAAGAACAAACCTAATATGAGAAGAACTCGGATTGGTGGTGGATATATGGTTACAGATTGGTGGTGGTATATGGATACAGATTGGTGGTGGTATATGGATACGGATTGGTGGTGGTATATGGATACGGATTCAGAACGGTGGCGGATAAGCAATGGTGGTAGATGGGCGATGATGATGGTGCGGCGGCGGCGTGACAACTTATGACCAGAACTCGAAACTCTAAAAGACTAGACTCTAAGACCAGCAACTTGACACGACGATGCAACCGCAAATTCAACAAAGCAAAAACCCTAAAAAGATTATGCAAAGGCTCAGATTGGTTCGGATATGATGAACTAACCCTAATTTTTTTTGTGGCTTTTTCGTGGACTGTAGGTATGAAGAACAGACTCGATCTAATCTACGAAAAACTGTAAAAATCTCACCGAGCAACCTGGAAATTCTGATACCACTTGATAGAGGCAAAGGTGTCCCGATGTTTCGATGAGATGGTGGCTATCGTTTTCTGTGGGAGTCGACCTTGACGATCCGACTACGAACGTGCGAGACGTCGCGCCTTAGCAATCGCTAAACCAACTTCCGAGGGTTATTGACCACGCCGGAGCACGATCAACCTGACCACGAGGGCCTGTTTCCTGCGAGCAAACGAAGAACAAGCAAGAAACTGAGATTGCAATCTGGATATTGCGAATATAAGATGAAAGCTTTATTGATCAAGGTGGGGTTCGGTCTGGTCGTTGGACACAAACGAAGTACGAGAAGTTGCAGCTATGGTGAACTTTTAATCTAAACAAAACCCAAAGTCTAAACGACGCCCTAAGGGCTGTATATATGGAGGAAGAGAGGGGAATTTCGTGGCCCTTGAGGGTGGGGTCCGAAACCAACCCTAACTCTTGTTTCCCCACACATACGGACTCTAAAAATAGCCTATACTTAAGTATTTCGAAATTACATGGGCCTGGCCCATTAATAAGGTGATGCAGCACCTAGAATAGCCTATGGACGAATATTATGAAGTGGCATCTTGTATATTTCGTCCATGGCTTCATGCACTCCTTATGGCGGCTTCAAAGTCCTGAAATCATCACTTGTAACTCCGTTCTTGATCCCCTTGCGCATGCCATCAACTCCATGCGTGTTCTTGCTCCAATGTTCATCCTTCTCCAAGCTAGGCCCTTCATTTGAAACCAAAACAAATGTATCCAATTTAGGCAGCATCATAATCTCATGAACATTAGAATCATTACCAAGAAACGAAAGTACCTGGTAATTTAATTGGCGTGCGCGAGCTCTAGTAATTGGTCCAGTATATGTAACAGTAGGGGCTATGGGTGTAACAATGGTATTGATGTCCTCATCATTCAGCCACAGGCCGAAGTGGGGCCGGATGCGGAGGAAAGCCTCGCACACGACGATGAACACCGAGATGTTGAGGATGAAATTCGGGGCCAGATCATGAAAGTCCAGCCCCTAATAGAACATAAGGCCACGGACGAATGGATGGAGGGGAAACCCCAGTCCGCGGACAAAATGGGGGAGGAAAACCACCCTTTCGTGTGGTTCCGGGGTAGGGACGACCTGCCTCGCGGCTGGCAGCCGGTGCGCGATATCCGCGGCTAAGTATCCGGCTCCACGTAGCTTTTTGACGTGTCCCTCCGTGACGGAGGAGGCCATCCACTTGCCTCCCGCTCCGGACATGTTTGGAGAGAGTTAAGAAGAAGGATGTGGACTTGGGCGTTGGATCTCGAGTGCGCGAGAATGGATGAGCAAGGAGGAAGAAGGCGTGGGTAGATAAAGGTGAAACCTTATCCCTTTATAAGGGCGGACGAAACTATGCGCCCCCCACCAGCCTGGTAAAACTCGCTTATCCCCCAAGTGCCGTAATTGGTGGCGCGGTTGGGTTACCCATGCCCGTATTGATGGGAATCCCGTAATAAGGGGAACACAATCTCTGCTTTGACAAGACGTGTCAAGAAACCGCCTCGCGTTATGTGCGAGGCTGGTTAAAGAAAAACGGTTTGAATAATTACCGGGCCATGGCGTGATGTCATGCTGCCAAAACGTGTCAGCAGATTAGATTTGTGGAAATATCATTCTCTCTACGGTGGTATGTGGAACTTATTTTGCAGGGTCGGACACTATCCTTGTATTCAAACTCTTCTGTGGTGTATTCGGAGGAGGAACCTGCCTTGCAATGCCGAAGAAAACACTGCGCGCAGGACTCATCATCATTGAAGCCTGGTTCAGGGGCTACTGAGGGAGTCCTGGATTAGGGGGTCTCCGGACAGCCGGACTATATCCTTTGGCCGGACTGTTGGACTATGAAGATACTAGATTGAAGACTTCGTCCCGTGTCCGGATGGGACTCTACTTGGCATGGAAGGCAAGCTAGGTAATACGGATATGCATATCTCCTCCTTTGTAACCGACCTTGTGTAACCCTAGCCTCCTCCGGTGTCTATATAAACTGGAGGGTTTTAGTCCGTAGGACAACAGACAATCATACCATAGGCTAACTTCTAGGGTTTAGCCTCTCTGATCTCGTGGTAGATCAACTCTTGTACTACTCATATTATCAAGAATAATCAAGCAGGACGTAGGGTTTTACCTCCATCAAGAGGGCCTGAACCTGGGTAAAACGTCGTGTCCCCTGCCTCCTGTTACCATCCGCCTTAGACGCACAGTTTGGGACCCCCTACCCGAGATCCGCCGGTTTTGACACCGACACGGAGCATCCCAAGGCCATCCCCATGGACCCAACTACATCTCCTAGGACACCTCTTGGACCCATGACACGAGCACGTGCAAGAGCTCTTGAAATCGAGGTGACATCTCACCTCTCACAATTCCACTTCGATGCACATGAGACATGGCTACTATCGCATATGGACACTTTGTGCATACTCAAGTATCATGGAGAAGCTAAGGAGCAATGACAAGAAGAAGAGGAAGATGTACGAGAAGACGGAGAAGGAGGGCTGAAGGAAAAGTCCCAGCCACCAGACGACCGGCCGGGACCAGGTGTCCGGCGCCTGAAGCATTAGTCGAGCCCCAGCGAGCGGACGTCCGGTCCAGACCGGAAAACCGGTGCCCCTACACCCGAGGCAAATGAGCGGACGTCTGGCCCCGAGCGGACGACCGGCGCGACCACACCCGAGCCAACGTCAGCGGAAACCCGGAGCTACCGGACATCCGGAACCCCCATCATAGAACGGATCCAGCGGACGTCCGAAGGAGACCGGACGCTCATGAGACACCGGACGACCGGTCCCCAACGGACGTCCGGTACCTGGCTGTGTCCAGTTTCAGGGCCGAGGCCCATGTACCCCTACTTTCGCCCCCATTTGCACTTAGACTATATATAGACCTCCTATTCCTTCTAGCTAGGGTTAGCAAAGGATTAGCTCATATTTTGTGTGAGAGCTTCGCTCATCCACTTGGTTACCTTCTCCTCGGAGATTCGAGCCTCCTACGGAGAAGATCCCCCAAGCGGATTCAAGACCCCTCTTTAGGGAAGAACATCAAGACCTCCTCACGTAGAAGACCGTTACCCTTGTATCGTCCTTAGTTGATCGTGTACCGTGTGAACCCTATGTATTCGAGGATCTAGCACATGTGTGACTTACTTGTGTTGGTTTAGTGATTCTCTTGTGTTTCCCTCGTGTTTCCCCTCTTTTCCACCTCGTGTTCTTTGTGTTTGTCGTGGGATCCGCTCCTTTCATGAATGATCGGCCTATAGGGTTCCTACCCTACATCATCTTGGTATCAGAGCTACGTTGAGCACGATTTCGGAGCCTCCCCATGGTGTTGCTAGCCTTGTTTTGTTGTTTTTTGTCCTAATTCGAAAATTCCCCACAAAAATAGCCCCAAATTTTTTTTGTGATTTGTTAGTGTGTTGAGATTTTGTTGGTTTGGATCCGTGGATTTGCTTTGTTTTGAGTGGATCTAGCATTTCCCCTTTGTCTCCACCACTTTCCTTCCAAGAAATCGCCCGCAATCGACGAATTTCACCTCATCCACCCTGCCCACGTGAAGTTCCTCTTGTGCCCAGGCACCGGACGTCCGCTAGCCACCGGATGTCCGACGACCGGACAACCGCTCCCCACCGGACTTTCGGAGTTCCCTGACGAAACTGAATTTTTTTCAGTTTAGTCACCACCATAGCCCCACATTTCCGCATACGCACTCCTACCACCAATACACCATCACCACTTCCGCATTCCACCACCATTTGGCCTGTTTCGCACTCCGACACATGTTGGCACTTCGAGCTTTGAGAATTTGAGTTGCGGTTCCGTATCCTTTTGTGTTTCGGCTACCTAGGTACGGTTCAACATCGACATCACCGCCGCTCATCTTCGCCACGGACGCGTCATCAACAACGACCACCACTACATCTTGGTATTCGGTCCACCATTTTGACACTATACCGCAAACAAGAATGGTAACCTCGTCTTGGTATCGTGATACATATCACTCTTGCCATTACATTGATAGCCATCATAGCCTTACTCCTTTGCGTTGCTTACCCATCGAGACTAGCCATTGAATATTGCCGGCAATGAGACTTGTGCACATTAGTGATCATACTTCCCATAGCATACATACATCATTGTTGCATATATTGGTATCATCTCTTGTGTCGCAAAGTTGTCATCGCATACACAATTGCTATCTTGGTTCGTCAAGCATTGCATAAGGAAAGAGCTCCAACATCAAAGAGCCAAACAAGCTTTTAAGCAAAGAGGAAAGATAAGCAGAGAGCTTTTAAGAAAGAACCATAGCATCATACAACATTAAGATTGTCATACTCGATAATCTTGGATCATCGCATAGAAACACCTTGCATAGAGCATACTTGGGATAGAAGTCGTTGCATTTTTGCTAAGTAGGTTGTGCACAAGATCTTGTATCCGCCTATTGTGCAATCGTGCTAGCGTCTCTCTAGTGTTGTGCAACAAGAGCATTTTTGTGGATTCCACATTTTGGCTCATCCTTGGTTTCCCAACCCCACTTATCAATTCGCGTGTGTGTTTCCGTGTACCTTATATGCTTGGTCTACTTGTTACATTGCATCTTGCGAATCTTTTCCAACATTATTGAAGCTCACTTACAATTGCATCAAATTTTGTGCCACCATCCTAACCAAGCTCCACCATAAGCTTTTACTTGTGTAGGTTTGAGAAACCGACAAGAGCTAGTACCAATTGTGCTATTTCCTTGTCCTACATTGGAGTGATCATCGATCCACTTTCAACTTCGGTCAAGGTACATTTGGTATTTGCTCTTCTCTTTCTACCACTCACATTGTGTATCTTGGAATGACGGATAGGCCAAGTACTTCTACCAACACACTCTTCATTGAGCATGACGACAACATGAATTCCTACGTCACCAAGAGCCACCTCTTTGGTGCACAACGTGCTTTGCATCAAGAGCAAAAAGCTATGAGTGAACACATCGACAACCTCGTCGCCGACTTGCGACTCTCCGAGAAACGTACAAGGGACTACTTCGACCACAAGCTCGACGATCACAAGCAAGAGAATGACGCAAGGATGGACGAAATCCATGCTTTGTTGCTCAACCGCTCTTCGTCCACTTTGTCTTCATCAAGAAGGACTTGCTCAAGTCGACACTCCGACTTCACCCTCTCCGGCTCAAGTACACCGACATCGAACACTCTACACCGTGCTGTGCGCAACGATCATCAAGCAAGCCACAATCCCTTACGTGACACCGACTCTCAAGAGAGCCGACAACATCAAACTCAAGAGGCCTTTGCGCTAGCACGAGAACGGCAACAACAACACTAACACGAATAGGAAGAGCGAGCACGTCTACACCAAGTTGCACAAGATGCCGAGGCACAATGCCAAGAATTACAACTCCGTGAAGCTCAAGAACTTGCGGCGCAACAAGCCCTCCAAGATTCAAGTCGAGCCATAGCCAACCGAGGCCGACAAGTTTGAGAACAAGAAGAGGCATTTCGCGAAGAAATTCAAGAATGGAGATTTCAAGCTCGCGTGCATCGTCAAGTTTCTCAAGCTCCTCCTCGAGCTCGACAAGCTCCTCCACAAGCTCGCCTAGAACATCAAGTTCATCAAGAGCATGACGACAATGGAAATCCTCTACGACAAGAGCAACATGAGGTTGACAACCCTCCTCACCAAGAGTGACACGAGCTTGACAATCATCTACAACATGGGCGTCATCATCCTCGACCCCAACACAATGAAGAGCAACGCTACGGAAAGCTCAAGTTCACCATGCCCAAGTTCAATGGAAGCAACGATCCCGAAGAGTACCTATCATGGGCATTGAAGGTCGACAAAATCTTCTGTTTGCACAACTATGAAGAAGAGAAGAAGATCGCGATGGCATACCTTGAGTTCCAAGACTATGTCCTCATTTGGTGGGAACAAGTCATAGAGCGCCGAGAGGCAAGAGGTGAACCACCCATCACTACTTGGGCGCAAATGAAGGATGTCATGAGAGCACGCTTTGTGCCTACCTACTACAATCGCGACCTCTTCAAGAAACTCCAACTACTCAAGCAAGGAACCAAGAGCGTTGAAGAGTGCTAAAAGGAGATGGAGATTGCCATGATAAGAGGCAATGTCACAGAACACGATGAGCAAACAATGGCACGTTTCTTGAATGGACTCGACCATCCTATCAAGAAGATCACCGACTTCCAACCATACTCGAACCTTATCGAGCTAGTGCATCAAGCAACCAAAGCGGAACGCCAAGTGCAAGATGATTTCAAGTATGCCAAGTTCTCATCCAAGTCCTACGGCTTCTCCAACAACCAAGCTTCAATCACTCCAACACCGACTACAAAGCCTTCTACTAGAAACATCGACAATTCGAGTTCCAAGAAAGCTTCGTCACCTCCAAGTCATCCTACTACGAGCAACTTCAAGCCGAGAGCTTCATCATCATCCACTCCAACCGATGAGATCGTCAAGACAAGTTCCTTCATATGCTTCACATGCGGAGGCTGAGGCCACAAGTACTATGAGTGCACCAACAAGCGGACCATGATCCTCAATGACGACAACACTTATGACTCAATGAGTGAAGGAGAAATGGACACCCTCGAGCAAGTCGCCATGCACCGGCAAGTGAACGATGAAGAGGAACAAGTCTTTTGCAATGAAGATTCAAGTCTCGCTCTTGTTGTCTCCAAGGTCTTGACTCTACAACATCACCAAGAAGAAGACCAATGATGCCACATATTCCACACCAAGGCCGGCATCAATGGATGATCCTTCAAGGTCATCATCGATGGCGGGAGTTGTCATAACCTCGCAAGTGAAGAACTTTGCTCCAAGCTCCAATTGCCCAAGACGAAGCACCCACATCCATACAAAGTGCAATGGCTTAGCGACTCCGGCACCATCCAAGTCGAGCACCGAGTACAAGTCTACGAAGACACCTTGGAGTGCGGCGTCGTTCCAATGACCGTTTGTCATCTTCTCATTGGACGCCCATGGCAATTTGATAGAGGAGTTATCCACAACGGCCGAACGAACCACTACATCTTCAAGGTGAAGGGCAAGGAGTACGTCCTCCGTCCAGTGTTGCCAAATCAAGTGATCACCGACAAGCAAGCCACCCATCGTGGCAATCATAGTGAGAGAGCGAGCCACCAAAAAGAGAGTGAGCGCCACAAGCCCAAATCGAACACCTCCACGATGAGCGACAAGAAGAACTTAGTTCTATTTGCCACCAAAAGTGAGATAAGAGGAGTGTGTGAGAACCCATCTAGTGTCCTACACTACGTCCTCGTGTGCAAGGACAATGCACTACAAACTAACACTTCTCACACTATGAGGCATTTCACGAGGTTTTCCCCGACAAGCTTCCTCCGGGACTACCTCCACTATGAGGCATTGAGCACCGCATCGACCTCATCCCCGGAGCACCTCTTCTGAACAAAGCTCCCTACCGCATCAACCCCGAAGAAACCAAAGAAATACAAAGGCACGTAAAGCATCTCATAGACCATGGACATGTGCGTGAGAGTTTGAGCCCTTGTGCCGTCCCAGTCATTCTTGTGCCAAAATGAGACGGTAGCTTCCACATGTGCTCCGATTGTAGACCTATCAATGCTATCACCGTTCGCTATAGGTATCCCATTCCACGCCTTGACGATATGCTTGATGAACTTAATGGTGCCACTATCTTTTCGAAAATTGATCTTAAGAGTGGTTACTATCAAATCCGCATACAAGAGGGTGATGAATGGAAAACCGCTTTCAAAACCAAGTTTGGCTTGTATGAGTGGTTAGTCATGCCTATGGGTCTCTCGGAAGCACCGTGTACCTTTATGCATCCTATGAATCATGTCTTTCGCCCTTACATTGGTATATTTGTTGTGGTCTACTCTGATGATATCCTTGTTTATAGAAAATCTCTTAAAGATCATGCCACCCATGTTAGAACCGTTTTGCAAACTCTTAGAAATGAGCATCTCTATGCTAATATGGAGAAATGCCTTTTTGGCGTTGACAAGATCGTTTTCTTGGGTTTTGTTGTTTCCTCTAAGAGTGTTCATGTTGATGAGTCCAAGATCAGTGCTATCAAGACTTGGCCACAACCAACAAACTTGCTTCAAGTGCGTAGCTTTCTTGGTCTTGCAGGTTTCTATCGTCTCTTTGTGAAGGATTTTAGCACCATTGCTTCGCCTTTGCATGCTTTGAGCAAGAAGAATGCGCCTTTTATTTGGGGACCATCCCAAGATACCGCTTTCAATGAGCTTAAGAATTTGTTTACTCATGTTCCCGTGCTTGCATTACCCAACTTTGACAAACCCTTTGAGATTCATTGCGATGCTAGTGGTAATGGCATAGGAGGTGTGTTAACGCAAGAGAAGCGCCCCATAGCTTACTTTAGTGAGAAACTCTCCGGCGCACAACTCAATTACCCCATCTATGACAAAGAGCTATATGCTTTAGTCCACGTTTTGCATGAATGGGAACACTATCTTCGCCCACATGAGTTTATCATTCATACCGATCATGAAACGCTCAAGTATCTTAAGGGCCAAACCAAGTTGAACAAGCGTCATGCAAAATGGAGTGAATTTATTGAGTCTTTTCCTTATGTCATCAAGTACATTAAGGGTAAGGAAAACATTGTGGCGGATGCCCTTTCCTGCATATGCATGCTTGTCACTCAACTTGAATTGGATGTCATTGGTTTTGAGCATATCAAAGACTTGTATGAGCATGATCCTACTTTTGCTACTCCTTATGCCAAGTGTTTGTGGCAAACCTCTTGGAAACACTATTACATCAAAGATGGATATCTTATGAGAGCTAACAAACTTTTCATCCCCGAGTCTTCTCTTCGTTTGTTGCTTTTGCAGGAATCTCAATGAGGAGGCTTAATGGGACATTTTGGACGTGACAAGATGTTCGCTATGCTCTCGAAGAACTACTTTTGGCCCAAGATGTTTCGCAACGTCAACTGCTTCACCAACTGATGTTCTACATGTCGCAAAGCTAAGTCCAAAGCTCAATCTCATGGCCTTTATATGCCTCTACCAATTCCCTATCTACCATGGGAAGACATTAGCATGGACTTTGTACTTGGTTTGCCTAGGACTCTAAATGGGAAGGATTCGGTATTTGCCGTTGTGGACCGTTTCTCAAAAATGGCAAATTTCATTCCTTGCAACAAGATAGACGATGCTTCACATGTTGCTACTCTCTTTTGTAGGGAAATATTGCGTCTACATGGAGTTCCAAATACTATTGTCTCGGACCGCGATGTCAAGTTCCTTGGCTACTTTGGAAGACCATATGCGCCAAGCTAGGAATCAATCTGCTCTTCTCTACGGCATCTCATCCACAAACCGATGGCCAAACGGAAGTTACCAACTGCACACTCTCCTCTCTACTTCGGGTACTCATCAAGAAGAACATCAAGGAGTGGGAGGAGTGCCTACCTATTTCCGAGTTCGCATACAACCGAGCAAGACACTCAACAACCGACAAGTCCCCCTTCGAGGTCGTCTATGGTTTCAACCCTTTGTCACCAGTGGACATTCTCCCTCTACCACTACAAGAGCGCATCAATTTGGACACTAGTGCAAGAGCGACAAATCTCAAGAAGGTGCACGAAGATACAAGGAACACCATCGAGCGCCAAGTTCAACGCCTTGCGTCCAAGCTCAACCTCAACAAGCACCCTATGGTCTTCAATATTTTTGACCTCATGTGGCTACACCTTCGCAAGGACCGTTTTCCACAAGAACGCAAGTCCAAGCTTCGACCCCGAGCGGATGGACCCTTCAAGGTGCTCGCACGCTACAACGACAACGCTTACAAGATCGACCTCCCGCGTGACAAGTACAACGTGAGCGACATCTTCAACGTCAAAGATCTCTCTCCCTTCCATGGTGATGAAGAATTTGATCCAAGGACGGATCTTCCCCAAGGGAGGGGAGATGATGCGGAGCATCCCAAGGCCATCCCCATGGACCCAACTACATCTCCTACGACACCTCTTGGACCCATGACACGAGCACGTGCAAGAGCTCTTGAAACTGAGGTGACATCTCTCCTCTCACAATTCCACTTTGATGCACATGAGACATGGCTACTACCTCATATGGACACTTTATGCATACTCAAGTATCATGGAGAAGCTAAGGAGCAAGGACAAGAAGAAGAGGAAGATGGACGAGAAGATGGAGAAGAAGGAGGGCTGAAGGAAAAGTCCTCGCCATCGGACGACCGGCCGGGACCGGACGTCCGGCGCCTGAAACATCAGCCGAGCCCCAGCGAGCGGACGTCCGGTCCAGACCGGACGACCGGTGCCCCTGCACCCGAGGCAAATGAGCGGACGTCCAGCCCCGACCGGACGACCGGCGCGACCGCACCCAAGAAAACATCAGCGGAAGTCTGGAGCTACCAGACGTCCGGCACCCCCATCATAGAACGGATCCAGCGGACGTCCGGAGGAGACCGGACGACTAGACACTCATGAGACACCGGACAACCGGTCCCCAGCAGACGTCCTGTACCTGGCTGTGTCCAGTTTCGGGCCCGAGCCCATGTACCCCTACATTCGCCCCCATTTGCACTTAGATTATATATAGACCTCCGATTCCTTCTAGCTAGGGTTAGCAAAGGATTAGCTCATATTTTGTGTGAGAGCTTTGCTCATCCACTTGGTTACCTTCTCCTCGGAGATTCGAGCCTCCTACAGAGAAGATCCCCCAAGCGGATTCAAGACCCATCTTTAGGGAAGAACATCAAGACCTCCTCATGGAGAAGACCATTACCCTTGTATCGTCCTTAGTTGATCGTGTACCGTGTGAACCCTATGTATTCGAGGATCTAGCACATGTGTGACTTTCTTGTGTTGGTTTAGTGATTCTCTTGTGTTTCCCCTCTTTTCCACCTCGTGTTCTTCATGTTCGTCATGGGATCCGCTCCTTTCGTGAAAGATCGGCCTATAGGGTTCCTACCCTACATCATTTATACGCCCCCACCACCAACAAGTATCAATCCATGGCTTGCCCGAAACAACGGGTGCCTCCAACTAACAACAATCCTGGGGGAGTTTTGTTTGCAATTATTTTCATTTGATTTGAGCATGGGACTGGGCATCCCGGTGACCAGCCATTTTCTCGTGAGTGAGGAGATGAGTCCACTCCTCTTGAGAATAACCCGCCTAGCATGGAGGATACAGACGGCCCTAGTTGATACATGAGCTATTCGAGCATACAAAACAGAATGTTCATTTGAAGGTTTAATGTTTGGCACATACAAATTTACTTGGAACGGCAGGTAGATACCGTATATAGGAAGGTATGGTGGACTCATATGGAACAACTTTGGGGCTTATGGAGTTGGATGCACAAGCAGTATTCCCGCTTAGTACAAGTGAAGGCTAGAAAGATACTGGGAAGCGGCTAGCTAGAGAGCGACAACAGTCATGAACATGCATTAAAATTAATCAACACCGAATGCAAGCATGAGTAGGATATAATTCACCACGAACATAAATAGCATGGAGGCTATGTTTATTTTGTTTCAACTACATGCGCGAACATGTGCCAAGTCAAGCCACTCAAAATAGTTCCAGTTTCAAAAAAAACTAAGTGCGGAAAATTCTGGCTAGGCAGTTTTTAGACCATTTGTAGACTTTTTTGGAAAAATATTGTTGCGGAGCAAAAAAAAGAGGAAAAAAGTGCAAAAAGGTGAAAAAATAGAGAAAAAATCAGAGCATGCTCCTCCCTTGTTTACGTGTAGCGTCGTGATTTTGTTAGTGTTCTAGGCTCGCGTCTGTAGCACGGTCTAGCCTAGGACCAGCACAGTACTGTCGTTGAGCGTTTATTCAACTTTGCATCTCTAAATTGATTAACGCCAGGGTTTTCCCAGTCACGACGTTGTAAAACGACGGCCAGTGAATTGTAATACGACTCACTATAGGGCGAATTCGAGCTCGGTACCCGGGGATCCTCTAGAGTCGACCTGCAGGCATGCAAGCTTTGAGAGTTTTGACTACGACGGTTGCCGATCACCGCCTGCTGCTGGGTAAGAACTGGTAAGAATTTGATATTTGCTTGAAGGATTTGTGACACCCACCACCACTTCTTGTTAGCAGTATGTAGGACCATATTCTTGTGTGTTTCTGTTGCTGCTAAATATGGCAGGATCACAAGCCGACGAGACTGACTGGGAGAACATGACGAATAAGGAGTTGCATGATAAATTTCAGCAAATGATGAGTGAACAGGTGCAAGATGTGCTAAACAGATTTCAAGAGGCCATGGAGAAGCTAGATGGCATGGAGAAGACGTTCGAAACAAAGCTCGATAACAAGTTTAATGAATTGCTTGCGGGTCTTCCACCACCACCACCGGCTGCACCTAACGCATCTCTACAACAACAACAACAACAACAACAACGATGACGATGACGACTACCTCCACATTGTGAAACAGCCCTCCACCGAGGGAGCCGTGTCCCTCTTGTGCCTGGCCAAACTGTTGATGCTGCTGTTGATACTTCTGTCTCTCCTGCTACTGATGACAAGGAGGAGGATTATGCGGGAGATTACAAGGATGAGGTTGATCAAAATCAGAACTACGTGCAACCACCAGCACCACAACCACCAGGTCGTCCACATGCAAATAATGGCAATGGTAGGGCTCCCCCTCAGGTATGAGATCATGACCATCTTCCTAAACTGAAGTTGAATATTCCACCATTTGAGGGTAGATATGTTCTTGATATATATCTTACTTGGGAGTTAGAAACTGAACAACGTTTTACATGTTTACAATATCCCGAGGAGAGACGTGTTCCTGCTGCTATTTGTGCTTTCACTAGTTTTGCATGTGTTTGGTGGTCTGAACATTGTAGATTATATCCTATTCCAGCTACTTGGGCTGCTTTGAAAACTGCTATGCGTACTCGTTGGGTTCCACCATATTATCAACGTGAATTACTTCAAAATTGCAGTGTTTAAGACAAGGAAAAAAATTTGTAGAAGAATATTATCAGGAATTACAAAGTGGCATGATTAGATGTGGTATTGTTGAGGAGAATGAAGCTATGCTTGCATGTTTTATGGGTGGATTAAACAGAGAGATTCAGACCATTCTAGAGTATAAGGATTATAATAATATCACTCGTTTATTCCATCTTGCTTGTAAAGTTGAACGTGAAGTGCAGGATCGACAGGCATTGGCGCGAACTAACTTTTCTACAGGTCGATCTTCATCATGGACACCACGTGCATCCTCTACTTCCACTGCACCAGCACCTCCATTAGGTGCCACCTCGAGCCGTGATACAAGAAATCAGGCACAACCACCACTATCTGCCAATAGCACACCTGTCGGGCCTGCGCAGAGCTTTTCTTCTTCCATGGCATCAACAGGGCACACAAGTGATATTATTTGTCGTCGTTGTAAGGGAAGAGGACATTTTGTGAGAGAATGCAAATCTCAGCGTGTGATGATTGCTACTGAGGATGGTGGGTATGAGTTCGCTAGTGACTATGATGAGGAGACTTTGGCTCTTATTACACATGAAGAACACGGTGGAGATGATTCTGATCATGAGACGCAATACATGGCTGCTGAAGATGCTGACAGGTATGAATGTTTAGTTGCCGAACCTGTTTTGAGTGTGCAGGTTACACAAGTTGAGCAAAATCAGAGGCATAATTTGTTCCATACAAAGGGAGTTGTGAAGGAACGCTCTGTTCGCGTCATCATAGTTGGAGGGAGCTGCAACAACTTGGCTAGCATGGATATGGTGGAGAAGCTATCTCTCACCACAATACCACATCCACATCCTTACTACATCCAATGGTTCAACAACAGCGGTAAGGTTAAGGTAACACGTATTGTTCGTGTGCATTTTAGTATCTTTGCATATGCTGATTATGTTTATTGTGATGTGGTACCTATGCAAGCATGTTCCTTATTACTTGTTAGACCATGGCATTTTGATAAAAATTCTGTACACCATGGTAGAACTAATCATTATACTCTTGTTCATAAGGACAAAAATATTATTTTGCTTCCTATGACTCCTGATTCCATTTTGAAAGATGATATTAATAGAGCTAATAAAGCAAAACAGGAGCAAAATAAGAGTGAAAATCAGATTGTGGCAAAAGAATTTGAGCAACAAATGAAGCCTAATAATGAACCATCTAGTGTTGCTTCTGAAATTAAATTGAAAATTGCAAGTTTACTTGCCACCAAATCTGATATTGATGATATAGATTTTAGCAAATCTATTTGCTATGCTTTTGTGTGCAAAGAGGCATTATTTTCATTCGAGGACATCCCTTCCTCTTTGCCTCCTGCGGTCACTAACATTTTGCAGGAGTTCGCTGACATCTTTCCACAAGACGTGCCACCGGGATTACCACCTATTCGAGGGATTGAGCCTCAAATTGACTTAATTCCCAGTGCAAAATTACCCAACCGTTCACCATACCGTACCAATCTAGAGGAGACGAAGGAGATTATGCGCCAAGTACAGGAGCTGCTCGACAAAGGTTATATACGCGAATCCCTTAGTCCTTGTGATGTTCCTATCATTTTAGTGCCGAAAAAGGATGGTACGTCGCGTATGTGCGTTGATTGTAGAGGCATTAATAATATTACTATTCGTTATCGTCGTCCTATTCCTAGGCTAGATGATATGCTTGATGAATTGAGTGGCTCTACAATATTCTCCAAAGTTGATTTGCATAGTGGATACCATCAAATTCGTATGAAATAGGGAGATGAATGGAAAACAATATTTAAAACTAAGTTTAGATTATATGAGTGGTTAGTCATGCCTTTTGGGTTAACTAATGCACCTAGTACTTTCATGAGATTAATGAATGAAGTTTTGCGTGCTTTCATTGGACGATTTGTGGTAGTTTACTTTGATGACATATTGATTTATAGCAAATCTTTGGAGGAACATTTGGAACATTTACGTGTTGTTTTTATTGCTCTACGTGATGCACGTTTGTTTGGTAACCTTGGGAAGTGCACCTTCTGCACCGACCGAGTATCTTTTCTTGGCTATGTTGTTACTCACAGGGAATTGAAGTTGATAAAGCCAAGATTGAAGGTATTGAGAGTTGGCCGCAGCCCAAAACGGTCACACTAGTGAGGAGTTTCCTTGGCCTTGCTGGTTTCTATAGGCGTTTTGTGAGAGATTTCAGCACCATTGCTGCACCTCTCAACGAGCTTACAAAGAAGGATGTGCCTTTTGTTTGGGGTACCGCACAAGAAGAAGCCTTCATGGTATTGAAAGATAAGTTGACACATGCTCCTTTACTCCAACTTCCTGATTTTAATAAGACTTTTGAGCTTGAATGTGATGCTAGTGGAACTGGATTAGGAGGTGTGTTATTACAAGATGGCAAACCTGTTGCATACTTTTATGAAAAATTGAGTGGGCCTAATCTGAATTATTCTACTTATGATAAAGAATTATATGCTCTTGTTCGGACCTTAGAATAATGGCAACATTATTTATGGCGCAAGGAATTTGTTATACATTCTGATCATGAATCTTTGAAACACATTAAAAGTCAAGCAAAACTGAACAGTAAACATGCTAAATGGGTTGAATTCATTGAGACTTTCCCTTATGTCATTAAACACAAGAAGGGTAAAGAAAATGTTATTGCTGATGCATTGTCTCGTCGTTATACTATGCTTTCACAACTTGACTTTAAAATATTTGGTTTGGAGACCATAAAGTATCAATATGTGCATGATGCTGAATTTAAAGATGTATTGCAGAATTGTAAGGAAGGGAGAACTTGGAACAAGTTCATTCTTAACGATGGATTTACGTTTCGTGCTAACAAGCTATGCATTCCAGCTAGCTCCGTTCGTCTTTTGTTGTTGCAGGAGGCGCATGGGGGAGGATTAATGGGACACTTTGGCGTCAAGAAGACGGAGGATATACTTGCTACACATTTCTTTTGGCGAAAGATGAGACGGGATGTTGAGCGTTTTGTTGCTCGCTGCACTACATGTCAAAAAGCTAAGTCACGACTCAATCCTCATGGTTTATGTATGCCTTTGCCTGTACCTAGTGTTCCTTGGGAGGATATATCTATGGACTTTGTTTTAGGTTTACCTCGAACGAAGAAGGGGAGGGATAGCATATTTGTTGTCGTGGATAGATTTTCGAAAATGGCACACTTTATACCATGTCATAAAAGCGATGATGTTGTTAATGTTGCTGATTTGTTCTTTCGTGAAATTGTTCGCTTGCATGGTGTGCCAAATACTATTGTTTCATATCGTGATACTAAATTTCTTATCCACTTTTGGAGATGTTTATGAGCTAAGTTGGGGACTAAACTGCTTTTTAGTACTACTTGTCACCCCCAAACTGATGGACAAACTAAAGTAGTCAATAGAACATTGTCTACTATGCTTAGGGCTGTTTTGAAGAATAATAAGAGAATGTGGGAAGAATGCTTGCCTCATATTGAATTTGCTTATAATCGTTCATTGCATTCTACTACTAAGATGTGCCCTTTTGAAATTGTGTATGGTTTCCTACCTCGTGCACCTATTGATTTGTTGCCTCTTCCATCTTCAGAGAAGGTTAATTTTGATGCTAAAGAACATGCTGAATTGATTTTAAAAATGCATGAGTTAACTAAGAAAAACATTGAGCATATGAATGCTAAATATAAACTTGCTGGAGATAAGGGTAGAAAACATGTTGTGTTTGCACCTGGAGATCTTGTTTGGTTACATTTGCATAAGGATAGATTTCCTAATTTGCGCAAATCAAAGCTAATGCACGTGCTGATGGTCCTTTTAAGGTGTTACAGAAAATAAATGATAATGCATATAAACTTGAGATGCCTGTAGATTTTGGGGTTAGTCCCACTTTTAACATTGCAGATTTGAAGCCTTATTTGGGTGAGGAAGATGAGCTTCCGTCGAGGACGACTTCATTTCAAGAAGGGGAGGATGATGAGGACATCAATACCATTGTTACACTCACAACCCCTGTTGTTATACATACTGGACCAATTACTAGAGCTCGTGCACACCAATTAAATTATCAGGTACTTTCGTTTCTTGGTAATGATTCTAATGTTCATGAGAATATGATGCTGCCTAAATTGGATACATTTGTTTTGCTTACAAATGAGGGCCTGGGATGGATAAGAGGGATGAACACTGGAGCAAGACCAAGCATGGAGATGATGGCATGCACAAGGGGATCAGGAATGGAGTTACAAGTGATGATTTCAGGACTTTGAAGCCACCATAAGGAGTACATGAAGCCTTGGACGAAATATACAAGATGTCACTTCATAAATTTCGTCCAGAGGCTATTCTAGCTGTTGCGTCACCTTATTATTGGGCCAGGCCCATGTATTTTCGAAATACTTAAGTATAGGCCATTTTTAGAGTCTTTATGTGTGGGGAAACAAGAGTTATGGTTGGTTTCGGACCCCTCCTCCAAGGGCCATGAAATCCCCCCCCCCCCCTCTTCCTCCATATATACAGCCCTTAGGGCGTCATTTAGACTTTGGGTTTTGTTTAGATTAAAGTTCGCCATAGCTTCAACTTCGCGTACTTCGTTTGTGTTCAACAACCAGACAAAGGCGTCTCAGAACCCCACCTTTGATCAATAAAGCTTTCCTCCTATATTTGCAATATCCAGATTGCAATCTTAGTTTCTTGCTTGTTCTTTGTTTGCCTGCAGGAAACAGACCTTCGTGGTCAGGTTGATCGTGCTCCGGCGTGGTAAATAACCTCTCGGAGTTGGTTTAGCGATTGCTAAGGCGCGACGTCCTCGCACGTTCATAGTCGGATCGTCAAAGTCGACTTCCTCCAAAACCATAGCCACCATCTCATTGAAAGACGAGACACCTTTGCCTCTATCAGTCTCGGTGATGTGTTAATGCAAGAGAAGAAAGTTGTGGCCTATACTTCTCGTCGGTTGAAGCCAAAAGAAAGGAACTACCCCACTCACGATCTTGAGATGGCTAGTTGTCCATGCATTAATAACATGGAGACATCTCTTGTTGGGAAGGCAAGTGGACATTTTCACCGATCACAAGAGCCTCAAATATATCTTTACTCAACCCAACCTCAACCTCTGGCAAACTTGTTGGGTCGAAATGATTCAAGAGTACAATCCAAGTATTGAATACACTCCAGGCAAGGCCAATGTAATTGCAGATGCTTTGAGCAGAAAGGCTTATTGCAACAACTTAATTCTCAAGCCCTTCCAACTGGATCTTTGTGAAGCATTCCGAAAGCTTAACCTCCAAGTTGTTCCTCGAGGTTTTCTTGCCAACCTTCAAGTCACTCCAACTTTGGAAGATCAAATTCATGAGGCACAACTCCTTGATACCATGGTGAAGAAGGTGAAACAGGGTGTTGCCAAGGGTTTACCCACATACAGGTGCTACTGCATAGATGACAAGGACACCTTATTCTTCGAGGACCGGATTGTGGTTCCTAAAGGTGATCTAAGGAAGGTCATAATGAACGAAGCGCACAATTCTTTTCTTTCCATTCATCCAGGCAGTTCAAAGATGTACCATGACCTCAAGCAATCGTATTGGTGGTCTCGAATGAAGCTAGAAATTGCTCAATTCATGAATGTCTGTCGTAGGGTGAAAGCAGAACATCAACGACCAGCTGGTCTCCTCCAACCTCTTGCTATTCCAGAATGGAAGTTTTATCATATAAAAATGGACTTTGTCACTGGATTTCCCAAGTCCAAGCGTGGGAATGATGCTATCTTCGTAGTCATTGACAAGCTTACAAAAGTGGCTCATTTCCTTCCAATCAAAGAATCTATCACGGCAGCTCAGTTGGCAGAGCTATACACCTCGAGAATTTTCTCGTTGCACGGAATTCCACAATTGATCTCTTCAGACCACAGAAGTATTTTCACTTCCAAGTTCTGGGACTCCTTCTAGAAGGCCATGGGCACCAACATTCGCTTCAGCACGGCTTTCCATCCTCAAATAAGTGGCCAAGTCGAGCGAGTCAATCAAATCCTCAAAGATATGCTCAGAGCTTGTGTCATCTCTTTTGGTATGAAGTGGAAAGATTGTCTCCCATATGTCGAGTTCTCCTACAACAACAGCTTCCAAGCAAGTTCGGGCAAAGCCCCATTTGAAATTCTATATGGCAAAAAGTGTCGTACTCCTCTCAATTGGTTCGAGACTGGTGAATGCCAACTTCTTGGCAATGACTTGATCACAGAAACTGAAGAAATGTGTAAAGTCATCTGTGAAAATCTCAAAGCTGTGCAATCGCGCCAGAAGAGTTACTATGATAGCAAGCACCATGACTTGGCTTTCGAGATCGGAGACCATGTCTACCTCCGAGTCTCTCCGATGAAAGGCACTCAACGCTTCGGTATCAAAGGGAAGCTTGCCCCGAGATACATGGGCCCTTTCAAGATCATTGGCAAGAGAGATGACCTCGCCTATCAACTTGAGCTTCCGTCCAACTTCTCAAATGTGCATGATGTGTTTCACGTGTCACAGCTTTGCAAGTGCTTCAAGACCCCCGAGCGCACTATCATCTTCTAAGAGATTGACCTCCAAGAAAACTTGTCTTATCATGAGCATCATGTTGCCATTCTTGAAGAAACTAAGCACAAAACTCGCAACAAGTCGATCAAATTCCTAAAAGTTAAGTGGTCTCACCATTCCGACCAATAAGCTACATGGGAGCACGAGGATCACCTCCGTTCCGAATATTTGTAGTTCTTTCAGTCCTAGATCTCGGGTCGAGATCCTCTTGTAGTGGTGGAGAGTTGTAACGCCCCGGATGTAACATTCCATAAGTGTAACTCCAACTCTTGCCATTTGTGGTAATGTTATATGTTATATCCTCCATGGTTGGGTTTTGTCCTCGTTTTTGCATTTTGTTCATGTCATGCATTTCATCTCATATCATCATGTGCATCTCATTTCCATTCATGTTCGTTTCGTGCATCCGATCATTGTCCCCGTTATCCATTTCGGAATTCGACACTCACACATGCACCCATTGCACCCCTCAGATCTCGTTTCGTGAGCGGGAGAAAAACGTTCTCGGAATGGGCCAAGATTTGTCGAGTGACCTTGGTACATCACCGGTAGGCCGCCTGTCAAATTTGGTTCCATTTGGAGGTCGTTTGATGCCCCCACGGTTAACCCTGTAACCGCCGAAACCCCCCTCTCTCTGCAGCCCATCACCCCTCCACAACAGCCCACTAGCCCATCTAAACCCCCTCCATGCTCTTCGTCGTTGGATCACGATTGTGTGGGTGAAAACCACACCTCATTTGGACTCTCCTAGCTCCCTCTATATATAAATAGGCCTCTCCCCCCGAAATTTGTGGATGAAACCCTAGCTCCACCTTCTCCCTCCACGCCGGACACGTCCGTCGGCATCGGACACGTCCGCCGCCGCCCATCCGCGAATCAGCAGACGCCACGTGTCCCGCAGCCGCCTCCCACCGCAGTCAGCCCGCGCGCCCCGCCGCCTCTCTCCGCCGCCCGCCGCTGCGCGCTCGTCGTCGACCCCTCATGCCGCCGTCCAGCTCCTGAGAGAGCGCCGCCGCCATTCACCAGCGCCGCTCCGCGCCGCCCTCCGCCGCCGCCGCGCCGGATCCGTGCCGGAGCACCCCGACCCTGGCGACCTTCCCCGACCAACTCTGGCTGCCGCGCTGCCCATCTCTGGCCGACCTCGGTTCGTGTGCCGGGTCAAACCCTAGATCCGGAGGTCGGTTTTTCCCCAAATCCTTTTTCTGTGACATTATGTGTGCCCCTTCATCATGCCATATCTTCGTGTTCGTAGCTTCGATTTTTGCATATGTTATATCGAAATGTTCGTCTCGTGATGCTCTACATGCTAGTGTCATTTGCATGCATGTTACTGTCCATATTGATGCCCTAATATTCTTTGCAAAAGTGCTAAATGATGTTGTCTTCTGGAATCCATCATAACTTGCTAATTTGTCTTTTTCATAGCATTTTGTGAGTTTGTCTTTTGAGCATCATGTCTACATGTTTTAGGAGCATCTCCATGTCATCTTTACAGTGGTGCAGTCCTTGTATTTCTATGTGCCATGTGGTGACTAGCACAAGCATGCAAAGTAGGCCACTTGATGTTGCTATTTTTAGCTACTTAGTTTTTGTGCTGAGTCTTTTCCTGTTACATTATGTTGCTATGTTGATTTGTTGCCACAAGTAGATCCATGCATATTTGGATGAAGTTCAGCAAGGGTGTTTTGAAGATATGGATTCCATTAATGCCTCTGGTTGTAATTATGGAGTATTGTAGCTTGTCATTACCATGCTCTCCTTTTGCTAAATATTATTGCTGTCAGTTTGTTAACAGGAAGTTCATTTTTGCCATGTGTTTTGCTAGTATTCCATGCACCCTATGACTATGTTATTGCCATGTTTACCTTCGTAAATGTGTCTTCTTGTTGTTGGTTACCTTGTGATGCCATGAAATGCTTTGTGGTGAGTGGCATGAGCTTGCAAAGTTGCTATCATGAATCTGTTTCTGCCATGCCATATTTTTCCACTGTCTGAATCTGTTCATATCACTTGCCATGTTTGCATTGATGCGACCATCTTTTCTATGCATCTTTGGCTCAAGTTCAGTAAGGGAGTTTTGTTCTTTGCCTTTAGTACTAGCATGACATGCTCTTGTTTGCCATGATATGTTCCTGTAGCATGTAATTTACCAGCTCTAAACATTGCTACCTTATGATGTTTATGCCATGTAGTCTGTGAAATTGTTGTCATCTACATTTTTGCCATGCTGTTTTAGACTTATTCTAGTGAGTTCTAGCAGGAGCTCAATGTTCATGATTTGTAGAGCTTCACCTTTATGCCATTGACATGTGCCTTGTTGCAATGTTGGAGAGCTGTAGCATAGCTTCATGATGCATTTTAAGTGCTATGATGTTGTTAAGCGCAGTGTTGCATTGTTCTTGTTTTGCTCGTCATTTGCAAACCTTGCATCCGTTTCCGGTGATCTTTATATCGATTTTGACCGAAATCTCCTAACCTTTCCAGTGGCATGCTTGGTTTGCCAAGTTGATGCCATGATCATCTTTTCCCTTCCGGAGTACCCATATGCATTGCACATCATATCTTGCATTCCATGCCATGTCTTGCATCATGTTGCTTGTGCATTGCACCGTGATTGATTGTTGTTCCGTTGCTTGTGTTCTTGCTTTGGGTAGAGCCGGGAGACGAGTTCGTGAACGAGGAACCTGTTGAGTATGTTTACGAGGAGCAAGCTTTCGACAACCCCGAGAACTTTGCAGGCAAGATGATCATTACCCCCGATATCACTTCTATCTTTGCTTGCTAGTTGTTCGTTCTATCGCTATGTCGCGCTACCTACCACTTGTTTATCAGGCCTCCCATATTGTCATGTCAAGCCTCTAACCCACCTTCCTAGAAAACCATTGTTTGGCTATGTTACCGCTTTTGCTCAGCCCCTCTTATAGCGTTGCTAGTTGCAGGTGCAGTGCAGGTTGTTCCATGTTGGAACATGGATATGTTGGGATATCACAATATCTCTTATTTAATTAATGCATCTATATACTTGGCAAAGTGTGGAAGGCTTGGCCTTTTTCTCGGTATTTTGTTCCACTCTTGTCGCCCTAGTTTCCGCCATACCGGTGCTATGTTCCTTGATTTTGCGTTCCTTACACGGTTCGGGTTATGGGACCCCCTTGACAGTTCGCTTTGAGTAAAACTCCTTGATAGAGGCGAAGGTGTCATGATGTTTCGATGAGATGGTGGCTATCGTTTTCTATGGGAGTCGACCTTGACGATCTGACTACGAACGTGCGAGACGTCGCGCCTTAGCAATCGCTAAACCAACTTCCGAGGGGTTATTGACCACGCGGGAGCACGATCAACCTGACCACAAGGGTCTGTTTCCTACGAGCAAACGAAGAACAAGCAAAGAAACCGAGATTGCAATCTGGATATTGCGAATATAAGATGAAAGCTTTATTGCTCAAGGTGGGGTTCTGTGACGTCTTGGTCTGGTCGTTGAACACAAACGAAGTATGCGAAGTTGCAGCTATGGCGAACTTTTGATCTAAACAAAACCCAAAGTCTAAACGATGCCCTAAGGGTTGTATATATGGAGGAGAGAGGGGGAATTTCATAGCCCTTGGAGGAGGGGTCCGAAACCAACCCTAACTCTTGTTTCCCCACACATACGGACTCTAAAAACTGCCTATAATCAAGTATTTCAAAATTACATGGGCCTGGCCCAAAAATAAGGTGACTTGGCACCTAGAATAGCCTCTGGACAAAATTTATGAAGTGGCATCTTGTATATTTCGTCCAAGGCTTCATGCACTCATTATGGTGGCTTCAAAGTCCTGGAATCATCACTTGTAACCCCATCCTTGTTCCCGTTGCGCATGCCATTATCTCCATGCTTGAACTTGCTCCAAGGTTCATCTTTCTAGTCCAAGCTAGACCCTTCATTTGTAAGAAAAACAAATGTATCCAATTTAGGCAGCATCATATTCTCATGAACATTAGAATCGTTACCAAGAAACGAAAGTACCTGATAATTCAATTGGCGTGCGCAAGCTCTAGTAATTGGTCCAATATGTATAGCAGCAGGGGGTGTCGGTTTAACAATGGTATTGATGTCCTCATCATCCTCTCCTTCTTGAAATGAAGTCGTCCTCGACGAAAGCTCATCTTCCTCATCCAAATAAGGCTTCAAATCTGCAATGTTAAAAGTGGGACTAACCCCAAAATCTGCAGGCAGCTCAAGTTTATATGCATTATCATTTATTTTCTCTAACACCTTAAAAGGACCTTCAGCATGTGGCATTAGTTTTGATTTGCACAAATTAGGTAATCTATCCTTACGCAAATGTGACCAAACAAGATCTCCAGGTGCAAACACAACATGTTTTCTACCCTTATCTCCAGCAAGTTTATATTTAGCATTCACACGCTCAATGTTTTCCTTAGTTAACTCATGCATTTTTAAAATCAATTCAGCATGTTCTTTAGCATCAAAATTAACCTTCCCCGAAGATGGAAGAGGCAACAAATCAATAGGTGCACGAGGTAGGAAACCATACACAATTTCAAAAGGGCATATCTTAGTAGTAGAATGCAATGAACAATTATAAGAAAATTCAATATGCGGCTAGCATTCTTCCCACATTTTCTTATTATTCTTCAAAACAGCCCTAAGCATAGTAGACAATGTTCTATTGACTACTTCAGTTTGTCCATCAGTTTGGGGGTGACAAGTAGTACTAAAAAGCAGTTTAGTCCCCAACTTAGCCCATAAATATCTCCAAAGTGGCTAAGAAATTTAGTATCACGATCTGAAACAATAGTATTTGGCACACCATGCGAGCGAATAATTTCATGAAAGTATAACTCAGCAACATTAACAGCATCATCACTTTTATGACATGGTATAAAGTGTGCCATTTTCGAGAACCTATCCACGACAACAAATATGCTATCCCCCCCTTCTTTGTTCGAGGTAAACCTAAAACAAAGTCCATATATTTATCCTCCCATGGAACACTAGGTACACGCAAAGGCATATATAAACCATGAGGATTGAGTCGTGACTTAGCTTTTTGACATGTAGTGCAGCGAGCAACAAAACGCTCAACATCCCGTCTCATCTTTGGCCAAAAGAAATGTGTAGCAAGTATGTCCTCCGTCTTCTTCCCGCTAAAGTGTCCCATTAGTCCTCCTCCATGCGCCTCCTGCAACAACAAAAGACGAACGGAGCTAGCTGGAATGTATAGCTTGTTAGCACGGAACATAAATCCATCATTAACGACGAACTTGTCCACGTTCTTCCTTCTTTACAATTCTGCATTACATCTTTAAAATCAACATTATGCACATATTGATCTTTGATGGTCTCCAAACCAAAAATTTTGAAGTCAAGTTGTGAAAGCATAGTATAGCGACGAGACAATGCATCAGCAATAACATTTTCTTTACCCTTCTTGTGTTTAATAACATAAGGGAAAGTCTTAATGAATTCAACCCATTTAGCAAGTCTACGATTCAGTTTAGCTTGACTTTTAGTATGTTTTGAAGATTCATGATCAGAATGTATAACAAATTCTTTGGGCCATAAATAATGTTGCCATGTCTCTAAAGTCCGAACAAGAGCATATAATTCTTTATCATAAGTAGAATAATTCAGACTAGGCCCACTCAATTTTTCAGAAAAGTATGCAACAGGTTTGCCATCTTGTAATAACAAACCTCCTAATCCAATTCCACTAGCATCACATTCAAGCTCAAAAGTCTTATTAAAATCAGGAAGTTGGAGTAAAGGAGCATGTGTCAACTTATCTTTCAATACCGTGAAGGCTTCTTCCTATGCGGTACCCCAAACAAAAGGCACATCCTTCTTTGTAAGCTCATTGAGAGTGCAGCAATGGTGCTGAAATCTCTCATGAAACGCCTACAGAATCTAGCGAGACCAAGAAAACTCCTCACTTGTGTGACCGTTTTGGGTTGTAGCCAACTATCAATAGCTTCAATCTTGGCTTTATCAACTTCCATTCCCTGTGGAGTAACAACATAGCCAAGAAAAGATACTCTGTCGGTGCAAAAGGTGCACTTCCCAAGGTTACCAAACAAACGTGCATCCCGTAGAGCAATAAAAATAGCACGTAAATGTTTCAAATGTTCTTCGAAAGATTTGCTATAAATCAGTATATCATCAAAAGAGACAACCACAAATCGTCCAATGAAAGCACGTAAAACTTCGTTCATTAGTCTCATGAAAGTACTAGGTGCATTAGTTAATCCAAAAGGCATGACTAACCACTCATATAACCCAAACTTAGTTTTAAATGTTGTTTTCCATTCATCTCCCAATTTCATATGAATTTGATGGTATCCACTATGAAAATCAACTTTGGAGAATATTGTAGAGCCACTCAATTCATCAAGCATATCATCTAGCCTAGGAATAGGATGATGATAACGAATAGTAATATTATTAATGCCTCTACAATCAACACACATAAGCGATGTACCATCCTTTTTAGGCACTAGTATAATAGGAACAGCACAATGACTAAGAGATTCACGTATATAACCTTTGTCGAGCAGCTCATGTACTTGACGCATAATCTCCTTCATCTCCTCTAGATTGGTATGGTATGGTGAACGGTTGGGTAATGTTGCACTGGGAATTAAGTCAATTTGAGGCTCAATCCCTGGAATAGGTGGTAATCCCGGTGGCACGTCTTGTGGAAAGACGTCAGCGAACTCCTGCAAAATGTTAGTGACCGCAGGAGGCAAAGAGGAAGGGATGTCCTCGAATGAAAATAATGCCTCTTTGCACACAAAAGCATAGCAAACAGATTTGTTGAAATCTAGCTCATCAATATCAGATTTTGTGGCAAGTAAACATGCACTTTTTAATTTAATTTCAGAAGCAACACTAGATGGTTTATTATTAGGCTTCATTTGTTGCTCAAATTCTTTTGCCACAATCTGATTTTCACTCTTATTTTTCTCCTGTTTTGCTTTATTAGCTCTATTAATATCATCTTTCAAAATGGAATCAGGAGTCATAGGAAGCAAAGTAATATGGCTATCCTGATGAACAAGAGTATATTGATTATTTCTACCATGGTGTACAGAATTTTTATCAAATTGCCATGGTCTACCAAGTAATAAGGAACATGCTTGCATAGGTACCACATCACAATCAACATAATCAGCATATGTAGAGATACTAAAATGCACACGAACAGTACGTGTTACCTTAACCTTGCCGCTGTTGTTGAACCATTGGATGTAGTAAGGATGTGGATGTGGTCTTGTGGTGAGAGATAGCTTCTCCACCATCTCCATGCTAGCCAAGTTGTTGCAGCTCCCTCCATCTATGATGACGTGAACAGAATGTTCCTTCACAACTCCCTTTGTATAGAACAAATTATGCCTCTGATTTTGCTCAGCTTGTGTAACCTGCACACTCAAAACACGTTGAGAAACTAAACATTCATACCTGTCAGCATCTTCAGCAGCCATGTATTGCATCTCATGATCAAAATCATCTCCACCGTGTTCTTCATGTGTAATAAGAGCCAAAGTCTCCTCATCATAGTCACTAGCGGACTCATACCCACCATCCTCAGTAGCAATCATCACACGCTGAGATTTGCATTCTCTCACAAAATGTCCTCTTCCCTTACAGCGACGACAAATAATATTACTTGTGTGCCCTGTTGATGCCATGGAAGAAGAAGAGCTCTGCACAGGCCCGGCAGGTGTGCTCTTCGCAGATAGTGGTGGTTGTGCCTGCTTTCTTGTATCACGGCTGCAGGTGGCACCTGATGGAGGTGCTGGTGTTGTGGAAGTAGAGGATGCATGTGGTGGCCATGATGAAGATTGACCTGCAGAAAAGTTAGTTCGCGCCAATGACTGTCGATCCTGCACTTCATGTTCAGCTTTACAAGCAAGATGGAATAAACAAGTGATATTATTATACTCCTTATACTCTAGAATGGTCTGATTTCTCTATTCAATCAACCCATAAAACGTGCAAGCATAGCTTCATTCTCCCCAACAATACCACATCTAATCATGCCAGTTTGTAATTCCTGATAATATTCTTCTACAGAATTTTTTCCTTGTCTTAAACGCTGCACATTTTGAAGTAATTCACGTCGATAATATGGTGGAACCCAATGAGTACGCATAGCAGTTTTCAAAGCAGCCCAAGTAGCTGGAATAGGATATAATCTACAATGTTCAGACCACCAAACACATGCAAAACTAGTGAAAGCACAAATAGCAGCAGGAACACGTCTCTCCTCGGGATATTGTAAACATGTAAAACGCTGTTCAGTTTCTAACTCCCAAGTAAGATATATATCAGGAACATATCTACCCTCAAATGGTGGAATATTCAACTTCAGTTTAGGAAAAAGGTCATGATCTCGTACCTCAGGTGGTGGTGCAACCCTACCATTGCGATGATATACCTGAGGACGACCTGGTGGTGGTGGTGCTGGTGGTTGCACGTAGTTCTGATTTTGATCAAACTCATCCTCGTAATGGTCCTCCACCTCTGCAGTAGTAGCAGGAGCTACAGAAGTATCAACAACGGCACCAGAATTTTGCCCAGGGTTAATGGGAACGTGTTGTGCTTGTCTGTAACACCCACAATGCGGCTATATCTCCCACGTGTCGGGGCACGACATAGAGGCATAACCGCATGGTAGGCATGTCGCAAGAGGGCTCATTTTTACACATCCCATGTACTGAATAAGAAAGGGATAAAGAGTCGGCTTACAATCGCCACTTCAAACAATACATAAATAATCCATACATCATCCAAGGTACAAACAAAGGTCCGACTACGGAACCAAAATAAAGAAAGATGACCCCAAATGCTAGATCCCCGATCGTCCCAACTGGGCTCCTCTACTGGTCATCCGGAAAATAAACATAGTAACGGCCCGAATCCTCGCCGAACTCCCCCTTGAGTTTGGTAGCATCCCCTGCACTGGCATTGTCGGCACCTGCATCTGTTTGGAAGTATCTGTGAGTCATGAGGACTCGGTAATCTCACACCCGCGAGATCAAGACTATTTAAGCTTAAGGGTAGGAAAGGGTAGTGAGGTGGAGCTGCAGTAAAACACTAAGCATATATGGTGGCTAACTTACGCAAGTGAGAGCGAGAAGAGAAGCAAAGCACGGTCGGGAAGCTAATAGTGATCAAGAAGTGATCCTGAAGCTACTTACGTTCAAGCATAACACGAGACCGTGTTCTCTTCCCGGACTCCGCCGAAAAGAGACCATCACGGCTACACACGCGGTTGATTCATTTTAATTAAGTTAAGTGTCAAGTTCTCTACAACCAGATATTAACAAATTCCCATCTTTCCATAACTGTGGGCACGGCTTTCGAAAGTTCAAACCCTGCAGGGGTATCCCCACTTAGCCCATCACAAGCTCTCACGGTCAACGAAGCATATTCCTTCTCCCGGGAAGACCCGATCAGTCTCGGAATCCCGGTTACAAGACGTTTCGACAATGGTAAAACAAGACCAGCAAGACCACCCGACTGTGCCGAAAAATCCCGATAGGAGCTGTACATATCTCGTTCTCAGGGCACACCAGATAAGCTAAGCGTACAAGTACCAACATAACCCAAGTTGCCAAGTAACGGTCCCGCACGGTGCTCTAATTTGGACCAACACTCAGAGGAGCGCTGGCCCGGGGGTTTAAAATAAAGATGACCCTTGAGTCCGCGGAACTCAAGGGAAAAGGCCTAGGTGGCAAATGGTAAAACCAAGGTTGGGCCTTGCTGGAGGAGTTTTATTCAAGGCGAACTGTCAAGGGGTTCCTATTATCACCCAACCGCGTAAGGAACGCAAAATCAAGGAACATAACACCGGTATGACGGAAACTAGGGCGGCAAGAGTGGAACAAAACACCAGGCATAAGGCTGAGCCTTCCACCCTTTACCAAGTATATAGATGCAGTAAAGTAAATAAGAGATAATAATGATATCCCAACAATATCCATGTTCCAACAAGGAACAAACTTCATCTTCACCTGCAACTAGCAACGCTATAAGAGGGGCTGAGCAAAGAGGTAACATAGCCAAACAACAGTTTGCTAGGAAAGGAGGGTTAGAGGCTTGACATGGCAATATGGGAGGCATGATATAGCAAGTGGTAGGTATCGCGGCATAGCAAAAGAGTGAACAACTAGCAAAGCAAAGATAGAAGTGATTTTGAGGGTATGGTCATCTTGCCTGCAAAGTTCTCAGAGTTGACGAAAGCTTGATCCTCATTAGCGTACTCAACAGGTTCCTTGATCATGTACTCGTCTCCCGGCTCTACCCAAAGCAAGAACACAAGCAAAGGAACAACAGTCAACCACGATGCAATGCACAAGCAACATGATGCAAAACATGGCATGATATGCAAGACATGATATGCAATGCATATGCGTGCTCTGGAAGGGAAAGAATGATCAAGGCATCAACTTGGCAAACCAAGTGTGTCGCTAGAAAGATGAGATGATTTCGGTCGAAATCGATATAAAGATCACCGGAATCGGATGCACGGTTTGCAAATGGCAAGCAAAACCAGAATGGCACAATTCTGCGATTAACAGCACGATGCCACCTAGACTGCAACATGAAACTAAGCTACCGCATTCCAACATAGCAACAAAGCATATGTAAGTCATGTACTCAAGATGCTTGACAAAACATGAACACTGAGCTACGGCTAAAACACACAAGAGCAGGTTCAAACAAGCATGGCAAAAGTGCAAAAGATATCAGCTTCGCAGACTTAGTGAAAATACTAACATGCCAGAAACAACATCAGGAAGCACTATTTAGAGCAAGCAAACAACATGCTATAGGAACATATCATAGAAAACAAAGGCATGGAATGAATCTACTAAATGCATAGAACAAAAGTCCCTTACTGATCATGAGCCAAAAAGGCACAGACGATATGATGGCACCCATGTAAACATAGCAAGTTTTATTAACAGTTTCAGACTCAGCAGAAAACAGAGCATGACATAAACAGAATTATGAAGGCATCTTTGCGAGCTCAAATCACTCACGACAAGGCATTGCATGACAAGATAAGCATACTAACAGCAAGAAGACATGTTCATGAAGATAACCATGGCAATAGAAAGTTCATAGCATGCAAGGATCAATAGCAACAACCATGGCAAAATTGATTAACATGTAAACAATCTTCCAGGAACATTTTATAGCAAACATAGAGCAAGATTAAGACATTCTAGGGCACTCCATAATTGCAAACAGGGGCATGGATGCATAGAGCATAACCATATGTTCAAAACATCCTTACTGAAGCAACTCAAAATGAGCATGGATCTCGGTGTAGCATCATGTTTACATGACATCAAAATAACAACAGGAAAATGACTTAGCCAAAACCTAACTCCCTGAAAACAGCAATATCACGAAGGCTACTCTGCATGCTTGTGCTAGTCACCACATTGATCACAAAAATACATGGCAAGCACCCCTGTATAGATGGCATGGCATAGATCAAAACACGTGTAGGGCTCATGCCCATATGATGCACACATCAAATGTGACAAAAATGACAAATCAACATAATCTGCTAAGTAACAGGAGTGAACATTTTATAGCACTCTTGCATCAATGATTTGGGCATCAAGATGAACTCAAACAAGCATGCCATAATGGAATGGAATGAAGATCATCTCCCAATGAACATTTTGATATCTCATATGCATGAAATGGAGTTACGGGCACCAAGATAGCAGCATGATGAAGAGGTGCACAAAATGTTAGAATACTGGGACTTGGCCGAATTTTACCCTGTGCAAAACGGGACTGGGAATCTGGGATGGACCGATGGGGGACAAGCCGGCCATTTTGTGTGGGGGGTCTACGGATCCTGGACGAGGCCATCCCGGCGACAGCACAGGAGGCCGTCGACTGCTCCAGCGACCTTGGGCCGGAGGAGCTCGAGGGTGAGGCCGGCGACGAGGCTCGCGGTGGCGGGGTCGGCGAGGGAGCCGGGGCTGTGCTGCGCGGATCTAGTAGGGGTGGAGGCGAGTGGGGCGCCGGCGAACGGGAAAGGACGGCGAAGCGGGACGAGGCGGCGCGGGTCAGCGCTTCGGTGAGCGGAGGAGCGCGCCGGCGGACGGAGCACGGGCGGCTGAGGACGGAGGCATGCGGCGGCGACAAACACGAGCTGCGGACGAGCGAGCTCGGGCGGCGAGGAGGAGGACAGGAGCGGGTGCGCATATTTATAGCTAGGAGGAGGTAGGAGTGTCCAAATGGAGTGTAGTTTTCACCCACATGATCGTGATCCGAGGACGGAGGACATGGGAGTGGTTTAGATGGGTTATTGGGCCGTTTTGGAGGGGTGCTGGGCTGCAACACACAAAATGCCTTCGCGGTTCCCCGGTTAACCGTTGGAGTATCAAACGGACTCCAAATGGCACGAAATTTGACAGGCGGTCTACCGGTGGTGTAGCAAGGCCACTTGGCAAATCTCGGTCCATTCCAAGAACGTTTAACACCTGCTCACGAAAAAAGACAAAAGGGGCGACGCCGGTGCACGTGGGAGTGTCGGATTGCAAAACGGACAACGGGGAAAATGCTCGGATGCATGAGACGAACACGTATGCAAATGAGATGCACATGATGACATGATATGAAATGCATGACATGAACAAAATGCAAAACGAAGACAAAAACCCAACCACGAAGGCAATGTCGCATCTCCAGAAAAGGCAAGAGTTGGAGTTACAAATATGGAAAGTTGTATCTAGGGCGTTACATTGTCCCACTTGATTTGCAAGGCGATGTTGTTGTTTTTGTTGTTGTTGTAGAGGTGCATTGGGTGCAGCCGATGGTGGTGGTGGAAGACGGGCGAGCAATTCATTAAACTTGTTATCGAGCTTTGTTTCGAATGTCTTCTCCATGCCATCTATCTTATCCATGGCCTCTTCAAATCTGTTTAGCACATCTTGCACCTGTCCACTCATCATTTGCTGAAATTTATCATGCAACTCCTTATTCATCATGTTCTCCTAGTCAGTCTCGTCGGCTTGTGATCCTGCCATGGTTAGCAGCAATAGAAACACACAAGAATATGATCCTACAGACTACTAACAAGACGTGGTGGTGGGTGTCACAAATCCGTCAAGCAATCTCAAATTCTTACCAGTTCTTACCCAGCAGCAGGCGGTGATCGGCAACCGTCATAGTCAAAACTCTCAAAGCTTGGATAGAGCGATTACCAGGGAGAGTCAAACGCACGACCTAGATAGCACGGAACTATTTTTCTACTGCGGATAGCACGGAAGTTGGGGAGTCCAACTTGGTCAAGAATCAAAGTATCGCATGATCTGGAACTCGAAAACAATGCAAAAAATACTGGACTCGGACTAGGACTGGTGGCGGAGATGAATCTAGTGGAACTCGGACTGGTGGTTGTATATGGCGATGGTATATCTAGACTCGAATTGGTGGTGGTATATGGCGATGGTATATGTGGACTCGGATTGGTGGTTGTATATGGCGATGGTATATGTGGACTCGAATTGGTGGTTGTATATGGCAGCGGCGATGTATATGGTGGGGTGGTGGTATATGGTAATGATGATGACGATGGTGCGGTGGCGGCGTGACAACCTATGAACAGAACTCGGAACTCTAAGGGACTAGACGCTAAGACCAGCAACTCGACACGGCGATGCAACCGCAAATTCAACAAAGCAAAACTCTAAAAAGACTATGCAAAAGCTCAGATTAGTTCGGATATGATGACCTAACCCTAATTATTTTTTTGGCTTTTTCATGAACTATAGGTATGAAGAACAGACTCGACCTAAACTACGAAAAACTATAAAATCTCACCGAGCAACCTGGCTCTGATACCACTTGATAGAGCGAAGGTGTCCTGATGTTTCGATGAGATGGTGGCTATCATTTTCTATGGGAGTCGGCCTTGACGATCCGACTACGAACGTGCGATACGTCGCGCCTTAGCAATTGCAAAACCAACTTCCGAGTGGTTATTGACCATGCCAGAGCACGATCAACCTAACCACGAGGGTCTATTTCCTGCGAGCAAACGAAGAACAAGAAAGAAACGGAGATTGCAATCTGGATATTGCGAATATAAGATGAAAGCTTTATTGATCAAGGTGGGGTTCTGTGACGTCTTGGTCTAGTCGTTGAACACAAACGAAGTACGCGAAGTTGCAGCTATGGCGAACTTTTGATCTAAACAAAACCCAAAGTCCAAACAATGCCCTAAGGGTTGTATATATGGAGGAGAGAGGGGGAATTTCGTGGACCTTGGAGGAGGGGTCCGAAACCAACCCTAACTCTTGTTTCCCCACACATACGGACTCTAAAAACTGCATATAATCAAGTATTTTAAAATTACATGGGCCTGGCCCAAAAATAAGGTGATGCAGCACCTAGAATAGCCTCTGGACGAAATTTATGAAGTGGCATCTTGTATGTTTCGTCCAAGGTTTCATGCACTCATTATGGTGGCTTCAAAGTCCTGGAATCATCACTTGTAACTCCGTTCTTGTTCCCCTTGCGCATGCCATCATCTCCATGCTTGAACTTGCTCCAAGGTTCATCTTTCCTGTCCAAGCTAGACCCTTCAATTGTAAGCAAAACAAATGTATCCAACTTAGGCAGCATCATATTCTCATGAACATTAGAATCGTAACCAAGAAATGAAAGTACCTGATAATTCAATTGGCGTGCGCGAGCTCTAGTAATTGGTCCAGTATGTATAGCAGCAGGGGTTGTGGGTGTAACAATGGTATTGATGTCCTCATCACTCCTCCAGCAAGGCCCAACCTTGGTTTTACCATTTTCTTAATAACAACTGAAAAGTTGCCTATGGAGTAATTAACCCGAGGATTTCTTAATCAACCCCCCGGGCCAGTGCTCCTCTGAGTGTTGGTCCAAACCGAGTAGACTGCGGGGCCACCTTGGGAAACTCGAGGGTTGGTTTTACTCGTAGGATGTCTCATCCGATGTGCCCTGAGAACGAGATACGTGCGACTCCTATCGGGATTTGTCGGCACATCGGGCGGTCTTGCTGGTCTTGTTTTACCATTCCCGAAATGTCTTGTAACCGGGATTCCGAGACTGATCGGGTTATTCTGGGAGAAGGAATATCCTTCGTTGATCGTGAGAGCTTGTGACGGGCTAAGTTGAGACACTCTTGTAGGGAATAAACTTTCGAGAGTCGTGCCCGCATTTATGTCGCAGATGGGAATTTTTTAATATCCGGTTGTAGAGAACTTGACACTTGACTTAATTAAAATACACCAACCGCATGTGTAACCGTGATGGTCTCTCTTCGGCGAGGTTCGAGAAGTGAACGCCGTTGGGTTATGTATGAACGTAAGTAGTTCAAGATCACTTCTTGATCACTTCTAGCTTACGACCGTTGTGTAGTTTCTCATCTTACTCTTGTACTCATATGTTAGCCACCATATTTGGTTAATGCTTGCTGCAACTCCACCTTATACCCAGATCCTACATATAAGCTTAAATAGTCTTGATCTTGCGGTTTTTGAGATTTCTGGGTCCTCGTGACTCACAGATACTACCAAAATAGTTGCAGGTGCCGATGATACCAGTGCAGGTGATGCCACCGAGCTCAAGTGGGAGTTCGACGAAGATCTTGGCCATTACTATGTTTCCTTTTCGGATGATCGATAGTGGTGCCCAGTTGGGACGATCGGGATTTAGCATTTGGGGTTTTCTTCTTTTCATTTGGATCCGTCTGTAGTCGGACCTTGTGTGTACTCTGAATGATGTATGGATAATTTGATCATTGTGTGACGTGGCGATTGTAAGCCAACTATTTACTTCCTTGTTCTTGTACATGGGATTGTGTGAAGATGACCCTTCTTGCGACAATACCAAAATGCGGTTATGCCTCTAAGTCGTGCCTCGACACGTGGGAGATATAGCCGCATCTTGGGCGTTACACTCAATTTCCCCTTTGGCACACTTCCGGTCAACCTCGTTCCGCCGGAGCCAGGGTGGTGAGCTTGATTATGGCGCAGGAGGACCGCGAGGCATGGGAGCGCCTCGAGGCCGAGGCCGCCGACAAGGCCTACATGCAAGAGCTTCGCCGGCAGCACCCGAAGCTCATGGAGCCGGAGCGGGCAATCTTTTCCGACACGGAGGGTGGCGAGGTTATCGCGGTCTCCTTCAATGATGAGGTCGAAGGCGACAAGGACGGCGGCACGGAGGGCGACGAGGTTATCGCGCTCTCCTCCGATGACGAGGTCGAAGGCAGCGGCGACGGTGACGCGGAGGGTGTCGAGGTGGGCCCCGAGGATGAGGAGATCGACGTCGACGAGTGGAGGAGTGCCTTCCCCAACGATGCTGACGGTGGCACCGGCCCGGACCCGGCTCGTGGCACACCGTACATGACGGGGAAGGATTGGCTCGATCTCTACTTCGACCGAAAGTAGTTTAGCTTAGTTTAAATTTATGTTTTATGTTCGGTTATGCAAAACTACCTATGTTTATGTTTGAATGGATGCTACTTTCGGTTGAACCTGCTTTGAACTTGATTAAATTGAAGTTTATAACCTTAAGTTTAGGGGATCGACTAGAAAAGGCCAAAAATTGTTGGACTATATATATATCCACTAAAGGTTTTAGTCCTTTAACTTTTTAAGGATCGGCTCGAGATGGCCTTATGACTTGTTTATTTCAGTTCTTCACAATGTGATGCTCTATATGTGCAACTATTTGCCGTGCAGTTCAATTTCATCAATAACAATTTCAACAATACCACTATGAATTACTTGCTGTTAAGGATATTGCATTTAACATGTCTTTTCATTTTTTTATCAATAACTAGTGTACTTTAGACCGACACAATACCAGTTTGAATGACTATTTGCTTGTTTTTTAATGTTATGCCTGATGCAGTTAACACACCTTTCCACTTCTTGTTTTGCTTAACTAGCGTGCTTAAGCCTACACACTGAAGCTATCATTTGTAGCTTATGTTGTCTACCAGGGATATATTTGGTTGATGTTTAGCATGTTGTGCTTAACATGCCTTTATATGTACTCATGCAGGACAATATTGAGAACAGTGTTGTTTTCCATCGAGGTTAGTTTCATTGCATTGCTTATATGTACTCACTGTTCAGGATATCGGTAGCTGCTACCATATAGCCTGGGGCTGATAAGGGATTAATCGTCAAATCGGACATTTCACTGAATATATTTGTAACCCATTTATTAGTAGGTTAACTAAGGCCATATTTACTATATCTGAGGCTACATAGCAACATGCATTGTACTGAATGACTAAATATGCAATCCCAAGCTACATAGCAACAAGGAAGAGTGTTACCTTAATGTTCTGATAATGTCTAGATATACATGTAATAAAATCTTATATAATGGGGTGGAGGGAGTGTTGTACTACATCATTTTTCAATTGTTGTTTAGCTTCTAATATTAACTTGGTGCTTTTAGGTACATATATCATTGCCAAAGATTCAAACTTCGACCCTTTCTGCGTATGGGGCAATGAGATATTCATGAACCAGCATCAAGTGAGGAAACTGATAAAGATTGTTATTAAAATGGGTCAAAAGATGTCAATCAAACTATTTGAGTACACTTTATGCAAGACAACGGTGAACTGCGGGATGGTAAGTAAGAACCATGTAGCCTTCTTTTTACTACCCGTAATGAGTTGTGTTAGATGACAATGTCTGAATCTTTTTTCTTTTGCAGTGGATCCTAAAGCAGTTTACTCAAGATTACCTCTCAAACTACATGATTGGCAGCCGGCCATCACAAGGGGTTGGAATAGAGTCCTGCATGCCTTCTGCATCCAGGAGAGCACAATAGGGCCATTCCGCTTCACCTTGTTATAGAGGCGGGGGTCCCGATCTTTCGATGAGATGGTGGCTATCGTTTTGGAGGAAGTCGACTTTGACGATCCGACTACGAACATGCGAGGACGTCGCGCCTTAGCAATCGCTAAACCAACTCCGAGAGGTTATTGACCGCACCGGAGTACGATCAACCTGACCACGAAGGTCTGTTTCCTGCAGGCAAACGAAGAACAAGCAAGAAACTAAGATTGCAATCTGGATATTGCGAATATAAGAGGAAAGCTTTATTGATCAAATGTGGGGTTCTGTGACACCTTTGTCTGGTCGTTGAACACAAACAAAGTACGCGAAGTTGCAGCTATGGCGAACTTTAATCTAAACAAAACCCAAAGTCTAAACGACGCCCAAAGGGCTGTATATATGGGTGAAGAGGGGGGAATTTCGTGGCCCTTGGAGGAGGGGTCCGAAACCAACCCTAACTCTTGTTTCCCCACACATACGGACTCTAAAAAACAGCCCATACTTAAGTATTTCGAAAATACATGGGCCTGGCCCAATAATAAGGTGACGTAGCACCAAGAATAGCCTCTGGACGAAATTTATGAAGTGGCATCTTGTATATTTCGTCCAAGGCTTCATGCACTCCTTATGGTGGCTTCAAAGTCCTGAAATCATCACTTGTAACTCCGTTCTAGATCCCCTTGTGCATGCTATCATCTCCATGCTTGGTCTTGCTCCAGTGTTCATCCCTCTTATCCATGCCAGGCCCTTCATTTGTAAGCAAAACAAATATATCCAATTTAGGTAGCATCATATTCTCATGAACATTAGAATCATTACCAAGAAATGAAAGTACCTAATAATTTAATTGGTGTGCGCGAGCTCTAGTAATTGGTCCAGTATGTATAGCAGCAGGGGCTGTGGGTGTAATAATGGTATTGATGTCCTCACCATCCTCCCCTTCTTGAAATGAAGTCATCCTCGACGGAAGCTCATCTTCCTCACCCAAATAAGGCTTCAAATCTGCAATGTTAAAAGTGGGACTAACCCCAAAATCTGCAGGCAGCTCAAGTTTATATGCATTATCATTTATTTTCTCTAACACCTTAAAAGGACCAACAACACATGGCATTAGCTTTGATTTGCGCAAATTAGGAAATCTATCCTTACGCAAATGTGACCAAACAAGATCTCCAGGTGCAAACACAACATGTTTTCTACCCTTATCTCCAGCAAGTTTATATTTAGCATTCATACGCTCAATGTTTTTCTTAGTTAACTCATGCATTTTTAAAATCAATTCAGCACATTCTTTAGCATCAAAATTAACCTTCTCTGAAGATGGAAGAGGCAACAAATCAATAGGTGCACGAGGTAGGAAACCATACACAATTTCAAAAGGGCACATCTTAGTAGTAGAATGCAGTGAACGATTATAAGCAAATTCAATATGAGGCAAGCATTCTTCCCACATTTTCTTATTATTCTTCAAAACAGCCCTAAGCATAGTAGACAATGTTCTATTGACTACTTCAGTTTTCCATCAGTTTAGGGGTGACAAGAGGTACTAAAAAGCAGTTTAGTCCCCAACTTAGCCCATAAACATCTCCAAAAGTGGCTAAGAAATTTAGTATCACGATCTGAAACAATAGTATTTGGCACACCATGCAAGCGAATAATTTCACGACAGAACAAATCAGCAACATTAATAGCATCAACACTTTTATGACATGTTATAAAGTGTGCCATTTTCGAAAATCTATCCATGACAACAAATATGCTATCCCTCCCCTTCTTTGTTCGAGGTAAACCTAAAACAAAGTCCATAGATATATCCTCCCAAGGAACATGTAACACCCACAATGCGGCTATATCTCCCACATGTCGGGGCACGACTTAGAGGCATAGCCGCATGGGAGGCATGTCGCAAGAGGGGTAATCTTTACACATCCCATGTACTGAATAAGGAAGGGATAAACAGTTGGCTTACAATCGCCACTTCACACAATACATAAATATAGCATTACATCATCCAGACACAACCAAGGTCCGACTATGGAACCAAAATAGAAGAGAGACCGCCCCAAATGCTAGATCCCCGATCGCCCCAACTGGGCTCCACTACTGATCAATACGAAACAAAACAACACAACGAACAAGATCTTCATCAAGCTCCCACTTGAGCTTAGTTGCGTCAACTGTACTGGTATCATCGGCACCTGCAACTGTTTGGAAGTATCTGTGAGCCACGAGGACTCGGCAATCTCACACCCGCGAGATCAAGACTATTTAAGCTTATGGGTAGGAGAAGGTAGTGAGGTGGAGCTGCAGCAAGCACTAAGCATATATGGTGGCTAACTTACGCAAATGAGAGCGAGAAGAGAAGCAAAGCACGGTCGTGAACTAGAAGTGATCAAGAAGTGATCTTGAAACTACTTACGATCAAGCATAACACAAGAATCGTGTTCACTTCCCGGACTCCGCCGGAAAGAGACCACTGTTGGGGAACGTAGTAATTTCAAAAAATTTCCTACGCACACGCAAGATCATGGTGATGCATAGCAACGAGAGGGGAGAGTGTGATCTATGTACCCTTGTAGACCGACAGCGGAAGCGTTAGCACAACGCGGTTGATGTAGTCGTACGTCTTCACGGCCCGACCGATCAAGCACCGAAACTACGGCACCTCCGAGTTCTAGCACACGTTCAGCTCGATGACGATCCCCGGACTCCGATCCAGCAAAGTGTCGGGGAAGAGTTCCGTCAGCACGACGGCGTGGTGACGATCTTGATGTACTACCGTCGCAGGGCTTCGCCTAAGCACCACTACAATATTATCGAGGATTATAGTGGAAGGGGGCCCCGCACACGGCTAAGAATATGATCACGTGGATCAACTTGTGTGTCTAGGGCTGCCCCTGACCCCGTATATAAAGGATCAAGGGGGGTGCGGCCGGCCAGGAGGAGGGCGCGCCAGGAGGAGTCCTACTCCCACCGGGAGTAGGATTCCCCCCCCCCCTTTCCTAGTTGGAATAGGATTCGGGAGGGGGAAAGAGGAGAGAGAAAAGGAAGGGGGCGCCGCCCCCCTCTCCTTGTCCTATTCGGACTAGGGGGAGGGGCGCGCGGCCCAGCCCTGGCCACCTCTCCTCTCTTCCACTAAAGCCCACTAAGGCTCATATACCTCCCGAGGGGTTCCGGTAACCTCCCGGTACTCCGGTAAAATCCCGATTTCACCCGGAACACTTCCGATATCCAAATATAGGCTTCCAATATATCAATCTTTATGTATCGACCATTTCGAGACTCCTCGTCATGTCCATGATCACATCCGGGACTCCGAACAAACTTCAGTACATCAAAATGCATAAACTCATAATATAACTGTCATCGAAACCTTAAGCGTGCGGACCCTACGGGTTCAAGAACAATGTAGACATGACCGAGACACGTCTCCGGTCAATAACCAATAGCGGAACCTGGATGCTCATATTGGCTCCTACATATTCTACGAAGATCTTTATCGGTCAGACCGCATAACAACATACGTTGTTCCCTTTGTCATCGGTATGTTACTTGCCCGAGATTCGATCGTCGGTATCTCAATACCTAGTTCAATCTCGTTACCGGCAAGTCTCTTTACTCGTTTCGTAATACATCATCTCGCAACTAACTCATTAGTTGCAATGCTTGCAAGGCTTATGTGATGTGCATTACCGAGAGGGCCCAGAGATACCTCTCCGACAATCGGAGTGACAAATCCTATTCTTGAAATACGCCAACCCAACATGTACCTTTGGAGACACCTGTAGAGCTCCTTTATAATCACCCAGTTACGTTGTGACGTTTGGTAGCACACAAAGTGTTCCTCGGTAAACAGGAGTTGCATAATCTCATAGTCATAGGAACATGTATAAGTCATGAAGAAAGCAATAGCAACATACTAAACGATCGGGTGCTAAGCTAATGGAATGGGTCATGTCAATCACATCATTCTCCTAATGATGTGATCCCATTAATCAAATGACAACACATGTCTATGGTTAGGAAACATAACCATCTTCGATTAACGAGCTAGTCAAGTAGAGGCATACTAGTGACGTTTGGTTTGTCTATGTATTCACACAAGTATTATGTTTCCAGATAATACAATTCTAGCATGAATAATAAACATTTATCATGATATAAGGAAATAAAATAATAACATTATTATTGCCTCTAGGGCATATTTCCTTCAGTCTCCCACTTGCACTAGAGTTAATAATCTAGATTACACAGTAATGATTCTAACACCCATGGAGCTTTGGTGTTGATCATGTTTTGCTCATGGAAGAGGCTTAGTCAACGGGTCTGCTATATTCAGATCCGTATGTATCTTGCAAATCTCTATGTCTCCCACCTGGACTAGATCCTGGATGGAATTGAAGCATCTCTTGATGTGCTTGGTTCTCTTGTGAAATCTGGATTCCTTTGCCAAGGCAATTGCACCAGTATTGTCACAAAAGATTTTCATTGGACCCGATGCACTAGGTATGACACCTAGATCGGATATGAACTCCTTCATCCAGACTCCTTTGTTTGCTGCTTCCGAAGCAGCTATGTACTCCGCTTCACATGTAGATCCCGTCACAACGCTTTGTTTAGAACTGCACCAACTGACAGCTCCACCGTTTAATGTAAACACGTATCCGGTTTGCGATTTAGAATCGTCCGGATTAGTGTTAAAGCTTGCATCAACGTAACCATTTACGATGAGCTCTTTGTCACCTCCATATATGAGAAACATATCCTTAGTCCTTTTCAGGTATTTCAGGATGTTCTTGACCGTTGTCCAGTGATCCACTCCTGGATTACTTTGGTACCTCCCTGCTAGACTTATAGCAAGACACACATCAGGTCTGGTACACAGCATTGCGTACATGATAGAGCCTATGGCTGAAGCATAGGGAACATCTTTCATTTTCTCTCTATCTTCTGCATTGGTCGGGGATTGAGTCTTACTCAATTTCACACCTTGTAACACAGGCAAGAATCCTTTCTTTGCTTGATCCATTTTGAACTTGTTCAAAACTTTGTCAAGGTATGTGCTTTGTGAAAGTCCAATTAAGTGTCTTGATCTATCTCTATAGATCTTAATGCCCAATATGTAAGCAGCTTCACCGAGGTCTTTCATTGAAAAACTCTTATTCAAGTATCCTTTTATGCTATCCAGAAATTCTATATCATTTCCGATTAGCAATATGTCATCTACATATAATATCAGAAATGCTACAGAGCTCCCACTCACTTTCTTGTAAATACAAGCTTCTCCAAAAGTCTGTACAAAACCAAATTCTTTGATCACACTATCAAAGCATTTATTCCAACTCCGAGAGGCTTGCACCAGTCCATAAATGGATCGCTGGAGCTTGCACACTTTGTTAGCTCCCTTTGGATCGACAAAACCTTCTGGCTGCATCATATACAACTCTTCTTGCAGAAATCCATTCAGGAATGCAGTTTTTACATCCATTTGCCAAATTTCATAATCATAAAATGCAGCAATTGCTAACATGATTCGGACAGACTTAAGCATCGCTACGGGTGAGAAGGTCTCATCGTAGTCAATCCCTTGAACTTGCCGAAAACCTTTTGCGACAAGTCGAGCTTTGTAGACAGTAATATTACCGTCAGCGTCAGTCTTCTTCTTGAAGATCCATTTATTCTCAATTGCTTGCCGATCATTGGGCAAGTCAACCAAAGTCCATACTTTGTTCTCATACATGGATCCCATCTCAGATTTCATGGCTTCAAGCCATTTTGCGGAATCTGGGCTCACCATCGCTTCTTCATACTTCGTAGGTTCATCATGATCTAGTAGCATGACTTCCAGAACAGGATTAGCGTACCACTCTGGCGCGGATCTTACTCTGGTTGATCTACGAGGTTCAGTAGTATCTTGTTCTGAAGTTTCATGATCATTATCATTAGCTTCCTCACTAATTGGTGTAGGTGTCACAGAAACAGGTTTCTGTGATGTACTACTTTCCAATAAGGAAGCAGGTACAGTTACCTCGTCAAGTTCTACTTTCCTCCCACTCACTTCTTTCGAGAGAAACTCCTTCTCTAGAAAGTTTCCGAATTTAGCAACAAAAGTCTTGCCTTCGGATCTGTGATAGAAGGTGTATCCAATAGTTTCCTTTGGATATCCTATGAAGACACATTTCTCCAATTTGGGTTCGAGCTTATCAGGTTGAAGTTTTTTCACATAAGCATCGCAGCCCCAAACTTTCAGAAACGACAACTTTGGTTTCTTGCCAAACCATAGTTCATAAGGCGTCGTCTCAACGGATTTTGATGGTGCCCTATTTAACGTGAATGCGGCCGTCTCTAGAGCATAACCCCAAAACGATAGCGGTATATCAGTAAGAGACATCATAGATCGCACCATATCTAGTAAAGTACGATTACGACGTTTGGACACACCATTACGCTGTGGTGTTCCGGGTGGCGTGAGTTGCGAAACTATTCCACATTGTTTCAAATGTACACCAAACTCGTAACTCAAATATTCTCCTCCACGATCAGATCGTAGGAATTTTATTTTCTTGTTACGATGATTTTCAACTTCACTCTGAAATTCTTTGAACTTTTCAAACGTTTCAGACTTATGTTTCATTAAGTAGATATACCCATATCTGCTTAAGTCATCTGTGAAGGTGAGAAAATAACGATATCCGCCACGAGCCTCAACATTCATCGGACCACATACATCTGTATGTATGATTTCCAACAAATCTGTTGCTCTCTCCATAGTACCGGAGAATGGTGTTTTTGTCATCTTACCCATAAGGCACGGTTCGCAAGTACCAAGTGATTCATAATCAAGTGGTTCCAAAAGCCCATCAGTATGGAGTTTCTTCATGCGCTTTATACCGATATGACCCAAACGGTAGTGCCACAAATAAGTTGCACTATCATTATTAACTTTGCATTTTTGGCTTCAATATTATGAATATGTGTAACACTACGATCAAGATCCAACGAACTATTTTCATTGGGTGTATGACCATCGAAGGTTTTATTCATGGAAACAGAACAACAATTATTCTCTGACTTTAATGAATAACCGTAATGCAATAAACATGATCAAATCATATTCATGCTCAAAGCAAACACCAAATAACACTTATTTAGTTTCAACACTAATCTCGAAAGTATAGGGAGTGTGCGATGATGATCATATCAATCTTGGAACTACTTCCAACACACATCGTCACCTCACCCTTTACTAGTTTCTGTTTATTCTGTAACTCCCGTTTTGAGTTACTACTCTTAGCAACTGAACCAGTATCAAATGCCGAGGGGTTGCTATAAACACTAGTGAAGTTCACATCAATAACACGTATATCCAATATACCTTTGTTTACCTTGCCATCCTTCTTATCCGCCAAATACTTGGGGCAGTTCCACTTCCAGTGACCAGTCCCTTTGCAGTAGAAGCACTTAGTCTCAGGCTTAGGATCAGACTTGGGCTTCTTTACTTGAGCAGCAACTTGCTTGCCATTCTTCTTGAAGTTCCCCTTCTTCCCTTTGCCCTTTTCTTGAAACTAGTGGTCTTGTCAACCATCAACACTTGATGTTTTTCTTGATTTCTACCTTCGTTGATTTCAGCATCACGAAGAGCTTGGGAGTTGTTTCCGTTATCCCTTGCATATTATAGTTCATCACGAAGTTCTACTAACTTGGCGATGGTGACTAGAGAATTCTGTCAATCACTATCTTATCTGGAAGATTAACTCCCACTTGATTCAAGCGATTGTAGTACCCAGACAATCTGAGCACATGCTCACTAGTTGAGCGATTCTCCTCCATCTTTTAGCTATAGAACTTGTTGGATAATTCATATCTCTCAACTCGGGTATTTGCTTGAAATATTAACTTCAACTCCTGGAACATCTCATATGGTCCATGACGTTCAAAACGTCTTCGAAGTCCCGATTCTAAGCCATTAAGCATGGTGCACTAAACTATCAAGTAGTCATCATCTTGAGCTAGCCAAATGTTCATAACGTCTGCATCTGCTCCTGCAATAGGTCTGTCACCTAGCGATGCATCAAGGACATAATTCTTCTGTGCAGCAATGAGGATAAACCTCAGATAACGGATCCAATCCGCATCATTGCTACTAATATCTTTCAAGACAATTTTCTCTAGGAACATATCAAAATAAACATTTGAAAGCAACAACGCGAGCTATTGATCTACAACATAATTTGCAAAATACTACCAGTACTAAGTTCATAATAAATTTAAGTTCAATTAATCATATTACTTAAGAACTCCCACTTAGATAGACATCCCTCTAATCCTCTAAGTGATCACGTGATCCAAATCAACTAAACCATGTCCGATCATCACGTGAGATGGAGCAGTTTCATTGGTGAACATCACTATGTTGATCATATCTACTATATGATTCACGCTCGACCTTTCGGTCTCCGTGTTCCAAGGCCATATCTGTATATGCTTGGCTCGTCAAGTATAACCTGAGTATTCCGCGTGTGCAACTGTTTTGCACCCGTTGTATTTGAACGTAGAGCCTATCACACCCGATCATCACGTGGTGTCTTAGCACGAAGAACTTTCACAACGGTGCATACTCAGGGAGAACACTTCTTGATAATTAGTGAGAGATCATCTTAAAATGCTGCCGTCAAACAAAGCAAGATAAGATGCATAAAAGATAAACATCACATGCAATCAATATAAGTGATATGATATGGCCATCATCATCTTGTGCTTGTGATCTCCATCTCTGAAGCACCGTCATGATCACCATTGTCACCGGCGCGACACCTTGATCTCCATCGTAGCATCGTTGTCGTCTCGCCAATCTTATGCTTCTACGACTATCGCTACCGCTTAGTGATAAAGTAAAGCATTACAGGGCGATTGCATTGCATACAATAAAGCGACAACCATATGGCTCCTGCCAGTTGCCGATAACTCGGTTACAAAACATGATCATCTCATACAATAAAATTTAGCATCATGTCTTGACCATATCACATCACAACATGCCCTGCAAAAACAAGTTAGACGTCCTCTACTTTGTTGTTGCAAGTTTTACGTGGCTGCTACGGGCTTAAGCAAGAACCAATCTTACCTACACATCAAAACCACAACGATAGTTTGTCAAGTTGGTGCTGTTTTAACCTTCGCAAGGACCGGGCGTAGCCACACTCGGTTCAACTAAAGTTGGAGAAACTGTCACCCGCTAGCCACCTTTGTGCAATGCACGTCGGGAGAACCGGTCTCGCGTAAGCGTACGCGTAATGTCGGTCCGGGCCGCCTCGTCCAACAATACCGCCGAACCAAAGTATGACATGCTGGTAAGCAGTATGACTTATATCGCCCACAACTCATTTGTGTTCTACTCGTGCATATAACATCAACACATAAAACCTAGGCTCTGATACCACTGTTGGGGAACGTAGTAATTAAAAAATTCCTACGCACACGCAAGATCATGGTGATGCATAGCAACGAGAGGGGAGAGTGTGATCTACGTACCCTTGTAGACCGACAACGGAAGCGTTAGCACAACGCGGTTGATGTAGTCGTACGTCTTCACGGCCCGACCGATCAAGCACCGAAACTACGGCACCTCCGAGTTCTAGCACACGTTCAGCTCGATGACGATCCCCGGACTCCGATCCAGCAAAGTGTCAGGGAAGAGTTCCGTCAGCACGACGGCGTGGTGACGATCTTGATGTACTACCGTCGCAGGGCTTCGCCTAAGCACCGCTACAATATTATCGAGGATTATAGTGGAAGGGGGCACCGCACACGGCTAAGAATATGATCACGTGGATCAACTTGTGTGTCTAGGGGTGCCCCCTGCCCCCGTATATAAAGGATCAAGGGGGGTGCGGCCGGCCAGGAGGAGGGCGTGCCAGGAGGAGTCCTACTCCCACCGGGAGTAGGATTCCCCCCCTTTCCTAGTTGGAATAGGATTCGGGAGGGGGAAAGAGGAGAGAGAGAAGGAAGGGGGGCGCCGCCCCCCTTTCCTTGTCCTATTCGGACTAGGGGGGAGGGGCACGCGGCCTAGCCCTGGCCACCTCTCCTCTCTTCCACTAAAGCCCACTAAGGCCCATATACCTCCCAGGGGGTTCCGGTAACCTCCCGGTACTCCGTTAAAACCCGATTTCACCCGGAACACTTCCGATATCCAAATATAGGCTTCCAATATATCAATCTTTATGTCTCGACCATTTCGAGACTCCTCATCATGTCCGTGATCACATCCGGGACTCCAAACAAACTTCGGTACATCAAAATGCATAAACTCATAATATAACTGTCATCGAAACCTTAAGCATGCGGACCCTACGGGTTCGAGAACAATGTAGACATGACCGAGACACGTCTCCGGTCAATAACCAATAGCGGAACCTGGATGCTCATATTGGCTCCTACATATTCTACGAAGATCTTTATCGGTCAGACCGCATAACAACATACGTTGTTCCCTTTGTCACCAGTATGTTACTTGCCCGAGATTCGATCGTCGGTATCTCAATACCTAGTTCAATCTCGTTACCGGCAAGTCTCTTTACTCGTTTCTTAATACATCATCTCGCAACTAACTCATTAGTTGCAATGCTTGCAAGGCTTATGTGATGTGCATTATCGAGAGGGCCCAGAGATACCTCTCCGACAATCAGAGTGACAAATCCTAATCTCGAAATACGCCAACCCAACATGTACCTTTGGAGACACCTCTAGAGCTCCTTTATAATCACCCAGTTACGTTGTGACGTTTGGTAGCACACAAAGTGTTCCTCCGGTAAATGGGAGTTGCATAATCTCATAGTCATAGGAATATGTATAAGTCATGAAGAAAGCAATAGCAACATACTAAACGATCAGGTGCTAAGCTAATGGAATGGGTCATGTCAATCACATCATTCTCCTAATGATGTGATCCCATTAATCAAATGACAACACATGTCTATGGTTAGGAAACATAACCATCTTCGATTAACGAGCTAGTCAAGTAGAGGCATACTAGTGACGTTTGGTTTGTCTATGTATTCACACAAGTATTATGTTTTCGGATAATACAATTCTAGCATGAATAATAAACATTTATCATGATATAAGGAAATAAAATAATAACATTATTATTGCCTCTAGGGCATATTTCCTTCAACCACTACGGCTACACACGCGGTTGATGCGTTTTAATTAAGTTAAGTTTCAAGTTCTCTACAACCGGACATTAACAAATTCCCATCTGCCCATAACCGCGGGAACGGCTTTCGAAAGTTCAAAACCCTGCAGGGGAATCCCAACTTAGCCCATCACAAGCTCTCACGGTCAACGAAGGATATTCCTTCTCCCAGGAAGACCCGATCCGACTCGGAATCCCGGTTACAAGACATTTCGATAATGGCAAAACAAGACCAGCAAGACTGCCCGATGCACCGACATCCCGATAGGAGCTGCACATATCTCGTTCTCAGGGCAACACCGGATGAACACTACGTACAGCTAAAAACAAACCTCAAGTTTCCCCGAGGTGGCGCCGCAAGTGGCTCTGGTCGGACCAACACTTAGAGAAGCACTGGCCCGGAGGGTTAAAATAAAGATGACCCTTGGGTTGGCCGACCCAAGGGAAGGATAATAGGTTGTTAGGCAAATGTAAAATCAAGGTTGGGCCTTGCTGGAGGAATTTTATTCAAAGCGAACTGTCAAGGGGTTCCCATAACACCCAACCGCGTAAGGAACGCAAAATCAAGGAACATAACACCGGTATGACGGAAACTAGGGCGGCAAGAGTGGAACAAAACACCAGGCATAAGGCCGAGCCTTCCACCCTTTACCAAGTTTATAGATGCATTAATACAAATAAGAGATATTGTGATATCCCAACATATCCATGTTCCAACATGGAACAAACTTCATCTTCACCTGCAACTAGCAACGCTATAAGAGGGGCTGAGCAAAAGCGGTAACATAGCCAAACAACGGTTTGCTAGAAAAGGTGGGTTAGAGGCTTGACATGGCAATATGGGAGGCATGATATAGCAAGTGGTAGGTATCGCGGCATAGCAATGGAGCGAACAACTAGCAAGCAAAGATAGAAGTGACTTCGAGGGTATGGTCATCTTGCCAGAGATCCCGCAAGGAAGAAGAACGAGTCCATGAAGAAGACAAACGGACGTAGTCGAACGAATCCTCACAAACGCGACGTGAACGGAACCAACCCGAAGAAACACACCGGAAAGAAGCAAACAACATAGTAAACAACCATCACATAAACGTGGCATGATGCACAACCAAGCATGATGCATGTCCGGTTTAAATATGCATGGCATGGCAAAGTGCACAAACAAAACTACAAGTTAAGTGAAGCCCAATATGCAACTAGTTGCATATTGACGGAACACCACATCAATTATTTAGTTCACTCCCGGTTAGTTACTCAACAATATTAAATGTTGGTTAACATGGCAAGAGGTGAAGCATAACAAAACTATACTATCTAACCAATTTAAATAGGGCCGGATATAACAAACAACAAATCCGGTAAATCCCGATATGCATTTAGCAAATTAATGCAAACAACAATTTAAACCATTATTGATGTTGTTAACATGATGCGATGCAATGTTCAAGTTTATGCAATTTTATCAAAATGTTGACATGAGCATATTATGAAGCATTTGTCATCGTGGCAGAAGCGAAAGGGGTGCCACGGCAACGACAACGAAAATGGTGCCACGGCAACATTCCGGTTCTGGTAACTCGATTGAGATGCCGGTGAAAAGATAGGGCGTGAGCAAGTTGAGCAAGATGGTGGGGTGCTCCCGACTACCGGGTTCCCACGGGTTAGTGACATGGAAACGAGTGACAAAACGGACACGGTGTAGACAAAGGGTGCATCTCATACAACACAATCTTTTGTCCACGGGGTCAACGGCTCGGCGATTATACCATTGAAGCGTTCATTTTCGAAGCAGATTGGGTTCGATAGTAGCGGAAGTAGTGGTTCACGTTCGTTCGGAGAGGTACTTGACGACTCCAATGTCTTCGGGGTGACGGTAGTGGTTCACACGACGCCGGGGTGCTTGTCAGTCCGATCTTGACGGGGTAGTTGTACACGTTATCGGGGTACTTGTCGCATAACCGGGCGTATTCGTAGATGTTTGGAGGGGAACTTGGCATATCCATGTACTTGCCGTTTCGGTGCGGTACTTGGTGAATCCAACATGGGCGTCGGTGGTGGAACTTGGCGCCGTATTTGGAAGTAGTTGTACTCGCGGTCTTCGGCGACGGTAGTCGTACATGGTTCGTAGACATTTGGGTCTTCCGAAGAGGTACTTGATGCATGCGTTACACGGGTCTTCGGGGTTGTCGTGGTACTAAGGGTCTTCGGACTTGGCGGATCCGATGTCTCTGGGCGTAGTGGTACATGCTCGTTTACTCCACAGTCTTGGCGGATCCACGCGATGGTAGTGGTACTCGTGAAGACGTACTCGGCGGTCATCGTGTAGACGTTCACGGGGTCTTGGCGACGGTAGTTGTACATGGGTCTTCGGTGACGGTACTTGGCGTTCTCGTTCTGGCCGACCCAAAATGAAGCACGACAAAAGGGCCTCTCGAGGCAGCAGCAAGGCAACTCATGCCCAACAGTGAAGCAACAAAATCGGCCATGGTGTGGTGACGTTGAGGAAGGTGAACTAGGGTCCAGCACATGGTGATGGAGGTGGAACGCTACTGCGCGAGCAGAGGAGGCCGATGGGGCATGGAGGAGTGGCACGAGACGAGCAAGCAGCGTGCATTAGTGGAGCTTTGAGCTCGGCCGGCAGCGGCCAGAGGAGGCTCGACGGAGGCGCGGCGAGGGCCTGAAGGTCGAGGTCGCCGGCGGGGGCCTGGTGGAGCTCGGCGGCAGACTCGTAGGCCGGCGTGGCAGAGGCACGAGAGGGTGGCGGAGCTTGGCCTTGAGGGTGGTCACGGCCCGCGCGAGGGAGCAGGGAGGCCGGAAGGCGCGGTCCACATCGTTCCTCGGCGTCCGCGAGGAGGCGCAGAGAGGCGGAGGAGAAGCAGGGGCGCGCCGGGGGAGGCTCGGTCGTCGCCGGCGGCGCTGGAGGGGATTGGGCACTGGGGCTCCTCCCCTGGCTTGAGGTGGAAGATAGGAGAGGGAGACGAGGGGAGGAAGAACGAGGGGGTCAGGACGAAGGGGATAGGCGGCGGTGGAGGAAGGGATCGGGGGAGATGGGGAACGAGCGGGGAGATGGGGAACGAGCAGGGAGATGGAGATCGTGCGTGCGGTTCCCTGGCGGCGCGAGAGGGAACGGGGAAAGGGAGCAAGGGGTGAGGTCGCGGCTGGGCCTCGGGCCCGCTAGGTCAGGCCGCAGGGAAGGGGTTAGGTGGGCCTTGGCCAATTTGGTGGGGAGGGGAAAAGGCCAGGAGGCCTGCTTGGGTGAACTCCTCTCGCTCTTTCTTATTCCCTCTCTAATTAAAAAAAGGAAACAGAAGAAATGTTGAGAGAGATTGGAGTGGAGATTGGGCATGGAGTTAATTTTACTGGACTCGCAAAAATGATCTCGATCCAAGAAAAGTATAAATGAGCATGTGTGCAAAGTTTGGATTCGAACTCGTTTGAATTAAATTCAAATGAGTTTGAATAAGAAGTGGGCGTTAGAAAGGTCCCAAAAATGTTGAGATTTTTGGTAGACCTCCGTAAAAAGATAAAAGAATTTATGGGCGAAGTTTGAGGAGCAAACTCGAAGCAGAAAAGACATGAGAGTTTAAATTGCAAGTGTGTTTGCGGTTAATTCCAAACTAATGGAATATATATAGTAGCACCCAAAATACTGGGAGGATATGTTATAAATAGAACTCACCATGTGAATTCCCTCGATTTAAATGTACCGGAGATCCATCCGATTTATTTAGATGAGTTAAAAAAAGACATGATGGCATGATGACATGGGGCAATGCACATGATGCAAGGATGAATGCAATGAACCAAACAAAACACCAATGAATCTCGGAACCCATGGAAGGTATCTGAAGCTCCGGTCTTGGGGCATCACAGAACACTAGGTACAGGAAAAGGCATATATAAACCATGAGGATTGAGTCGTGACTTAGCTTTTTGACATGTAGTGCAGCGAGCAACAAAACGCTCAACATCCCGTCTCATCTTTCGCCAAAAGAAATGTGTAGCAAGTATATCCTCCGTCTTCTTGACGCCAAAGTGTCCCATTAATCCTCCCCCATGCGCCTCCTGCAACAACAAAAGACGAACGGAGCTAGCTGGAATGCATAGCTTGTTAGCACGAAACGCAAATCCATCGTTAAGAATGAACTTGTTCCAAGTTCTCCCTTCCTTACAATTCTGCAATACATCTTTAAATTCAGCATCATGCACATATTGATCTTTGATGGTCTCCAAACCAAATTTTTTAAAGTCATGTTGTGAAAGCATAGTATAACGACGAGACAATGCATCAGCAATAACATTTTCTTTGCCCTTCTTATGTTTAATGACATAAGGGAAAGTCTCAATGAATTCAACCCATTTAGCATCTCTACGGTTCAGTTTTGCTTGACTTTTAATGTGTTTCAAAGATTCATGATCAGAATGTATAACAAATTCCTTGGGCCATAAATAATGTTGCCATGTTTCTAAGGTCCGAACAAGAGCATATAATTCTTTATCATAAGTAGAATAGTTCATACTAGGCCCACTCATTTTTTCAGAAAAGTATGCAATAGGTTTGCCATCTTGTAATAACACACCTCCTAATCCAATTCCACTAGCATCACATTCAAGCTCAAAAGTCTTATTAAAATCAGGAAGTTGGAGTAAAGGAGCATGTGTCAACTTATCTTTCAATACCGTGAAGGCTTCTTCCTGTGTGGTACCCCAAACAAAAGGCACATCCTTCTTTGTAAGCTCGTTGAGAGGTGCAGCAATGGTGCTGAAATCTCTCACAAAACGCCTATAGAAACCAGCGAGGCCAAGGAAACTCCTCACTTGTGTTACCGTTTTGGGCTGCGGCCAACTCTCAATAGCTTCAATCTTGGCTTTATCAACTTCAATTCCCTGTGGAGTAACAACATACCCAAGAAAAGATACTCGGTCGGTGCAAAAGGTGCACTGATAACCCACAAGTATAGGGGATCACAACAGTTTTTGAGGGTAGAGTATTCAACCCAAATTTGTTGATTCAACACAAGGGGAGCCAAAGAATATTCTCAAGTATTAGCAGCTAAGTTGTCAATTCAACCACACATGGAAACTTAATAGCCGTAGCAAAGTGTTTAGTAGCAAAGTAATATGATAGTAGTGGTAACAGTATCAAAAGCTAACGGTAGCAAAAGTAATATTTTTGGTGTTTTGTAGTGATCATAACAATAGCAACGGAAAAGTAAATAAGCGAAGAACAATATATGGAAAGCTCATAGGCAATGGATCGGTGATAGAGAATTATGCCGGATGTGGTTCATCATGTAACAGTCATAACCTAGGGTGACACAGAACTAGCTCCAGTTCATCAATGTAATGTAGGCATGTATTCCGAATGTAGCCATACGTGCTTATGGAAAAGAACTTGCATGACATCTTTTATCCTACCCTCCCGTGGCAGTGGGGCCCTATGGGAAACTAAGGGATATTAAGGCCTCATTTTAATAGAGTACCGGACCAAAGCATTAAAACATAGTGAATACATGAACTCCTCAAACTACGGTCATCACTAGGAGTGGTCCCTATTATTGTCACTTCGGGGTTGTCGGATCATAACACATAGTAGGTGACTATAGACTTGCAAGATGGGATCAAGAACTCTTATATATTGATGAAAAAATAATAGGTTCAGATCTGAAATCATGGCACTCGGGCCCTAGTGACAAGCATTAAGCATAGCAAAGTCACAGCAACATCAATCTCAGAACATAGTGGATACTAGGGATCAAACCCTAACAAAACTAACTCGATTATATGATAAATCTCATCCAACCCATCACCGTCCAGCAAGCCTACAATGGAATTACTCACGCACGGCGATGATCATCATGAAATTGGTGATGGAGGATGGTTGATGATGACGATGGCGACGGATTCCCCTCTCCGGAGCCCCGAACGGACTCCGGATCAGCCCTCCCAAGAGAGTTTAGGGCTTGGCGACGGCTCCGTATCGTAAAACGTGATGAATCCTTCTCCCTGGTTTTTTCTCCCTGAAAGTGAATATATGGAGTCAGGGTTGAGGTCGGTGGAGCGTCAGGGGGCCCACGAGGCAGGGGGCGCGCCCCCCACCCTCGTGGACAGGTGGAGGCCCCTTGACGTGGATCTTCCTTCCAGTATTTTTTATATATTCCAAAAATAATTCTCCGTTGATTCTCAGGTCATTCCGAGAACTTTTATTTCTGCACAAAAATAACACCATGGCAATTCTGCTGAAAACAACGTCAGTCTGTGTTAGTTCTATTCAAATCATGCAAGTTAGAGTCCAAAACAAGGGCAAAAGTGTTTGGAAAATTAGATACGACGGAGACGTATCAACTCCCCCAAGATTAAACCTTTGCTTGTCCTCAAGCAATTCAGTTGATAAATTGAAAGTGATAAAGAAAAAAATTACAAACTCTGTTTGCTCTTGTTGTTGTAAATATGTAAAGCCAGCATTCAAGTTTTCAGCAAAGATTATGAACTAACCATATTCACAATAAGATTTAGGTCTCATGTTTACTCATATCAATGACATAATCAACTAGCGAGCAATAACAATAAATCTCGGATGACAACACTTTCTCAAAACAATCATGATATGATATAACAAGATGGTATCTCACTAGCCCTTTCTAAGGCCGCAAAACATAAATGCAGAGCACCTTTAAAGATCAAGGACTGACTAGACATTGTAATTCATGGTAAAAGAGATCCATTCAAGTCATGCTCAATGTAAACTAACAGTAATGGATGCAAATGACAGCGGTGCTCTCCAACTGGTGCTTTTTAATAAGAGGATGATGACTCAACATAAAAGTAAATTGATAGGACCTTCACAGAGGGAAGCAGGGATTTGTAGAGGTGCTAGAGCTCGGTTTAGAAATTAATATGAATAATATTTTGAGCGGTATACTTTAATTGTCAACATAACAACCAAGAGATGGCGATATCTTCCATGCTACACACATTATAGGCGGTTCCCAAACAGAATGGTAAAGTTTATACTCCCCCTCCACCAACAAGCATCAATCCATGGCTTGCTCAAAACAACGAGTGCCTCCAACTAACAGCAGTCCCGGGGGAGTTCTGTTTGCAATTATTTTGATTTGGTTTGCATAAAGCATGGGACTGGGCATCCCGGTGACCAGCCATTTTCTCGTGAGTGAGGAGCGGAGTCCACTCCTCTTGAGAATAACCCGCCTAACATGGAAGATACGGACAACCCTAGTTGATACATGAGATATTTGAGCATACAAAACAGAATGTTTATTTGAAGGTTTAGAGTTTGGCACATACAAATTTACTTGGAATGGCAGGTAGATACCGTATATAGGTAGGTATGGTGGACTCATATGGAATAACTTTAGGGTTTATGGAATTGGATGCACAAGTAGTATTCCCGCTTAGTACAAGTGAAGGCTAGCAAAAGACTGGGAAGCGACCAGCTAGAGAGCGACAACAGTCATGAACATACATTAAAATTAATCAACACCGTATGCAAGCATGAGTAGGATATAATGCACCATGAACAAAAATATCGTAGAGGCTATGTTGATTTTGTTTCAACTACATGCGTGAACATGTGCCAAGTCAAGCCACTCGAATCATTCAAAAGAGGATACCACCCTATCATACCACATCACAACCATTTTAATAGCATGTTGGCACGCAAGGTAAACCATTATAAGCTCCTAACTAATTAAGCATAGCATAAGAAACTACAATCTCTAATTGTCATTACAAACATGTTTATTCATAATAGGCTGAATCAGGAACGATGAACTAATCATATTTACAAAAACAAGAGAGGTCGAGTTCATACCAGCTTTTCTCATCTCAATTAGTTCATCATATAATCATCATTATTGCCTTTCACTTGCACGACTGAATAGTGTGGATAATAATAATAGTGCACGTGCATTGGACTAAGCTGGAATCTGCAGGCATTCAATTCAAGAGAGAAGACAAGGTAATATGGGATCTTTGTCAGATCAACGATAATGCATATAATAGCCACTTTAACATTTTAATCATGGTCTTCTCCTCTTGGCCCCCAAAGGAAAGAAAAGAAATAAAACTATTTACACGGGAAAGCTCCCAACAAACAAAAGAAGAACGAGAAATCTTTTTGGGTTTTCTTTTTATTTACTACTACAAGCATGGAAATTAAACTAATTAAAAGCTACAACTTTTTTTGTTTCCCTTAAGGTTTATCAAACACACAAGAAGAAAGCATAAAAAGGAAAATAAACTAGCATGGATGATACAATGAAAAAGTATGAGCACCGATAACTAGCAATGAGTGTGTGAACATCAATGAAATGTCGGTGATAAATACGTACTCCCCCAAGCGTAGGCTTTTGGCCTAAGTTGGTCTATGGCCATGGCTGGCCTGGCGGATATCCAAAGTTGTAGCTAGGGTCATACTGAGATGCAGCAGCTATTGCCTCATGAGCTGCCGCTTGGAGACGGGCCGTCTCCGTCCTCCTCTTATACTCGTCCGCCTCCTCCCTGGTATCTCCCTTTTTTCCTGAGAGTCAAAGAAAGCGGGAGCAGGGAGAGCGACGTGATAGGTGCGTCGTCTGTCAAAGATTAGTCGGTACTGGAGGAACTGATTGTTCCTCTCAACAAACTGATGACGAACCATGGCCTCATAATCTAAATAAACAGGAGGCAACTCAATATCATACCCACGTATGGGTATATCAAGAAAATTAGCTAGACGGGTTGCATAAATTCCACCAAAGAAATCTCCATGAATACGATTATTATGCAACCTACGTGCAACGATAGCCCCCAAGTTGTATTGTTTATCTCCTAAAACGGCGGTACTGAGAGCGCTAAGATCAGGCACACACATGTGACATACTTCATCTTTACCATTAATGCATCTACCTATGAAGAGAGCAAAATAATGTATAGTAGGAAAATGAATGCTCCCTATGGTAGCTTGTGTTATATCTCTAGATTCCCCCACAGTTATACTAGCAAGAAAATCTCTAAACTCAGATTTGCGAGGCTCACTAGTGCTGCCCCATTGTGGAAGTTTGCAAGCAGTATTAAAATCCTCTAAGTCCATAGTATAAGAATTTTCATAAAGATCAAACAGGACAGTTTTAGAATTCCGTGATGATGAAACTTCAATCCTTCTCACAAAGGAATCAGTGAGATAGTGGTACTGGCGGCACTTATCTGCCTCGAAGCTCTCAAGATCAGCATTACGCACACATGCGTTAAATTCTTCCACGATTCCTGCTCGATCCATAAAGTCCTCTGAAGGCCATTCACAAGCCTGCACTTGAGCTTCCCTCGGTGGTTCATCGTCGTCATCGCGTATTGCGAGCCTGGGTCCTTGCTTCCTTGAAGGACCACCTTGGTACATTTTCCTAAACATATTTCTTCCTCTGAAAAATTTCTGAAATTTTAGTAACTTCAAATAAAAGTGAACCAACATGGCTCATTGCATACGAGCTTGGATACTGATCAGTATGATACCTGGGAGTGCAACCTCAGTGGAACCTACTCCTCGAAGAAATTCTATGACCACTGTTTCAGAGAGGTTGTCGCGGACAAAGCCTTTCTCTGGCTTTGGAAATCTAAATGCCCAATCAAATTCAAAATGTTCGGATGGCTGTTGTTGGTTGATCGCCTGAACACAAGAAACATGCTGAAACATAGACACTATAGTGTGGCTAACAACGTTTATACCTGCATGCTTTGTCAAAACCCACCTGAGGAAATGGTTGAGCACCTGTTCTTTGCCTGCCCATTTAGTCGGCGCTGCTGGGCCAAAGTTGGCATGCTTTGGCCAGGGATGGGAGACAGAATCTCCTTGATCCATGGAGGCAAAGAAAACTGGCGTCAGCCTTTGTTTATGGACATATTTTTGATGGCAGCCTGGAGTCTGTGGATGGAGAGGAATAATGTCTACTTCAGAGGGATCCACCATTCATTTGACTCATGGCTTGCTAGATTCAAAAATTTGCTGAGTCTTTTATTGCATAACTGTAGAGAGGACCTCCATCCCTACCTAAACTCTTACGTATAAAGCTTGTAACTTCTTTTGTAACACTTGCCTAGCTTTGTTTCTTTTGAGTTCGGCCGGGGGGCCACTAAAAACCCATCTGTAACACTGATGTAATTGTTCTCTTGTGAGTAATACAAAGTCAGTGGGAGCCTCTCCCACTGTCGTTAACCGTCAAAAAAATAAAAGTGAACCAAACTCAACAAAATTGATAGCAACTACTCCTACAAGTGCCTAGAGGCAATATCATGCATCAAAACTACTTTTGACCACATAAATTTGACATGCAAGCTCAAGAACGGGGTCACCTAAGCAGCAAAAGTATGCAATGAATAAAGCACTAGAACAAAAACTAATTGGACCATTGGAGGAGTCACATACCAAGGAACAATCCCCCAAAGGAGTTTTTGTAGCGACCCGACCTCAGACGGTCAAGTCTCTGTGTATCTGTGCCATCCCTGGATCGGTATGCTGGCACACACAGTACATCAATGTATATATCAAAGTGCAATCACATGTATAAATAACGTAAAACTGATATATACCTCATAAGTCTCAGCGGAAACAAATAATCGGGTGTGGAGTCCCATCAACGCCATCGGCAGGTTGAGTGTAGACCGTAACCCTGTACCATACACTTACTCGTCGAAAGAAACATATCTGCAACATGAGACGTTGCAGCCGTGTAGGTCAGTACATTGAATGTACCGGCAAGATCACAATATGAGGAAAACAGATGATGAAACTATTCTATATGCAATATGGCTTGGTGGCTCCGTGTCTGATGTTTTTGCGTAAAAGCTAGTTTTATTTTCCCTACAACAAAGGAATATCAGGAGTCTGTACTACGGAGTGTTCTATCATGACATGGTTCCGCCAACCGATGTCTCATAGCCCAAATCATCATAAGTTGCCCACAATTAAGTTATCAGTCCGGTGTTGAGAGTTCCGAGATAGATCCAAGTCCAGAGGCTCAAATTGTCCGTAACCGGGGACACGGCTAATTGATTAGGTTTTTAACCCTCTGCAGAGGTTTGTACACTTTACCCGCAAGATTTGATCCCTCTCTTTACATTCTCGCACTTCAGGGTGTTTGAGAACAAGATGATCGAAACATGGTCTCCCGAAGAGTTCCTCTGACCACTGTCCGGTGCTCATCCAATCCTACCGTAGTTCTACATCTGCTAGCACCGTCCCAGCCAGAGTCACAACTAAGGTCAACCAAGGCAGAGCCCATAGTGACTTGCGGTTGCACAGGTAAGCTTCCGGGCATGAAGTATTCTTCCGTCTCTTTGAGTCTAGGTGAAGCTTTCCGCAAGATGTCATGGCGCTTCTCCATGCATCCCGGCCAACCACTGGTTTCTCCAGGGTGCCCGTCAACCTTCCTTCACCCAGTAGTGTGTATTGAATTCTTGTCTCGAGTCTCGAAATCCTGAGGAGTCCTGAAGATGCAATCCTTGCAGATGCCATCATGAAGTTGTCATCTTTGACGTAAAGTCCTTCATTTTCACACCACTCCCGAGCACTCATACCAAACCCCGTCTACTACAGCGTAGCATTAAAACTATATACGTCCCGGGCTTGGTAACAGGGAGGTGGGTTCCTACCTCATGCATTCTACTCAACTACAAGAATCAATATCACTACTGGAGAAGTTGTTGCAAGGATGACACTAAATGCAATAAAAATATAGGTATGAAAAACATGGTCAAAGTGAACTTGCCTGGTATTACTTGATGAAGATAGCAACGCTCTCGGAATCTTTGATAAACTATTCGTCACTCCGAGAAAATCTATATAGTCAAACATTATACTCACATAAGCAATAATCTTAGCAAACAATACTAGCAATCAAAATAACAATCGAAAAGCCATAAATAAAACAATAATGAAGTCAAAGAAAACCAAATAGAATTCCAAGGAAAAACATCACGAAAACAAGGGAGAAACCAACTCACACAATAACAGTCAAAACTTTCTTATTAAAACTAAATTACTCTAATAACTTTTATACAGCATGGAAAATATAATTCTAATAAAACAACAACAAAATAATTTACTAAAGCATTTACTAGCAAAACGAACTAGTATGAAAACTATTGTAACTGACTAGTTAACACCAGAACAACTATAGCAACTAGCAAAAGACAAAAGTAAACAATACTAAAATAATTATCAAACTAATTTACTCCTAAATAACATAATCAAAAAATTTACAAAAAGAATTAACTAAAAATAATTAAAAGCACTAATTATATAACTAAAACAACTACATAAGCAAAACAGTACTATTTTCACAATAAACCTAATTTAAAATAAACTATAAATAAGCCACTACATGCTACTGGATAAACAAAACAATAACAAAACAGTAGCAAAAAGAATCAATAAAAAAATCTATTCTTGAGTTTCAACTAGAGCCAAAACGGTGTTTGAAGCATATTTGAACTAATTCAAATTTAAACTACTCAAATTCCAAATTTCAAATCACTAACAGAAACTTCATAAAATTTGTGACACATTGCAATTGGAATCACTCAAAAACATCAAGTATGCTAAAAGATACAAGCAATATAAGATTGAAACTTGTTCTGTTTTTAAAACAGAAACGAAAAAAAACAATCGGGCACTAGCTACGTGGCCCATTGCTACTGGGCTAAACTGGTGGGCGATCCGTAACTAAACGGCGCTCGGCCGAAAACTAACTAAACCGCGCACATACGAAATAAAAGAAACCGGTCGGCTAAACCGACTCGACCTGAACCGATCTAAACCGAATAAAACTGAAACGAACCGGAACTAAACCGGTCTATAAACAGGAAAAACCTAACCGTTCGTTAGATCTAATCTAGCGCGTCAATAACAGATCGGACAGAGGGGAATGGCTCACTGCGGTGGGGCGAGCTCCGACGAGGTCGTCGGCGGCGGTGGCGGCTCGGGGACGATGTAGGTGAGGCCTCCGGTGGTCCTCGATGATGGTGAAGACGCCCAAGCGATGCGGAAGACAACGATGATGCCGATGGTGGTCGGCGGTGAGCTCGGGGACGTCAAAGGAGGAGGACGGTGAGGTTGAGGCGGCGATGGCGTTCGGGCGTCGGCGGATGACGGCGCTCCGGTGGGTTTCAGGCTCGGCGAAGGCACAGGGAGATGCGGACGAGCGATGGGGTTGCGGTGGTGATCTTAGGTGGCGGCAAGGTGGTCGGGGTCGAGTGCTGCGGCGGCAATGGCGTGGCGGCGGAGCTCGGGCTTTGGCGAGCAATAGACGGCGAGGGAGAGGGGTTCGGGGGTCAGGAAGGGGCAGAACGGGGTGAAGGGAGGGGTATATATATAGGGGCGATCGACTTGGAGGAAGGGGTAGATCGGGGAGAGGATCCCGCGATCTCCGGGATACGGCGGCGGCGGCGCGATATTGCTGCGGCTGTTGCGTGCGGAGGAGGAAGAAGACGGAGGGGTCCACCGGTCAGCAAGAGAGAGAGGGAAGAGTTCGGTCGGGCGACCGGTCGCGAGGGGATTCGGGTGAGGGTGCGGCTGGGTTGTGGCTCGCTGTTGGGCCGCGCCGGGTGGCTGGCTGGGCCGGTTGGCCTGGCCAGCTCGGGGGTTCTTTTCCTTTTTTTTGAAATAAGGTAGAGGAAAAAAAGATAAATCTATAATATTTTTATATAGTACATATATATATCAAAAAAATCAGAAAAATAAACCCTACAACGTGAACATTTTTCCAGAGGCAAAATCCAAACTAGAAGAAAACATTTTTTATTATAAATTCCAAATAAACTCCAATTTGAATTCAAAAACTTTTGGCATTAATTTCTCCTAACTTTTTGGAGTGTCATGTTAGCTCCTCTCATACTTTTAAACAAGTATTTGTCAGGGGTATATGAAATAAATTTCGAATCCCAAGTTGAATCCAAATTCAAATAAAATTCAAGTGCCTCTGAAATTTCAAAATGCCACTCAATTTCACACAATCAGTCACACAATAATCAAACAAAAAAATCATAAATATTTATTTAATATAACATTCCAAAATTTAGAATTTTGGGATGTTACAAACCTACCACACTTAAAATGAATCTCGTCCTCGAGATTTGAAGAGGCTAGCAAGAAAAGGTTAGGGTTTGGGGTATTCTAGCAAATATTTTGGTCGGAAGGGTCTAGTGTACTACCACACTTAAAAGCATGGGTATGGTTCTGACAAAACTCATGTACTCCATCCTTTTGGGTTGCTGGTGTCGGTGTTCACATATACTCCGGAATAGCTCTTTCACGGGTGCTCTTCCGGTCGGGGCATAACCTTTTCCTCAAACACGTGTCCTTTCATCCTGGTGACGTTCTTTCGAGTCTGGGTCTTCTTAGCTGACTGGTCTGTCGCCAATACTAAATAACTATCGAAATTCTCATGGTGGTCAACCATGTATGGTTTCTTCTACAGAAAAAATGGGTTTGGTTGAAATCTCACCGTATATCCTACGATTGGCAACGGGTGCCTGGTACATGGATCAATCATCCTACCATTCTATGGTTTTATGGCTTGACATGTCGACACTCTTCTAAGGTGTTCAAGGCTCTCTGATTTTCCATCAACATATGATAGTTCATGATAGAAGTCTCCGGTATGGGGGCCAATCCATCCCGTACTTGAACCATTACTACATATGCAGACATCGAATCACGTATTCTAACACTTGGGCATACTCACAAGCATTGCAGAATTTCTCTTGTCGACGAATTGAGTTCGAATAAATCCATTGTTTCTGCAAGCTGAACAAGACATCTAACGATTCTTCACATCTCTCGGGTTTTCGTATCCTCCTAAAAAAGTCGGTTGATTAACTCAGAGTTTTCTTCCAAAATATCTTCCTTCAGCAAGAGTGTGCTTGCTTCTTATTAACTCTGGGGCTTGTGGGTTATGGCCCACTTCAACTCTTGTAAAATTTAACTCATCCTTTCGAGGATTATCATTCCGTATTCCAACATTACATCTCCTTTAAATCCAATAGTACTTCTTCCTTCATACCCTTGTGGTGACGATCATACAAAACTCCAACTTATTTGGTCCAGCTCCCTTCTATGGACCGTCATGAATAACACATTTCTTTCTTCATTGATCTTGTGGCTTTACGGAGTACTACCACACTTAAAATGAAATGCACTAGTTTATCCATAAATCATATTATTTTTCATATCAAATCTTTTATTACATCCTTAACCATTTTTCGTAAATCCAACTTCCAAAAAGTACTTTGTTACAAATGCTGCCACCCACATGGTTTGGTATGGTCAGGCATTACTTCCAACTTTATTTATTTATCCTCGTTCAGGATTCTTTAGTCCCACTGGAATTGTGCGACATGCGCCTTGAAATCTTCAATCTTCTGTTTCATCGTGGTGGTCTTGAGCTTCACCTCCATCATCTCTGCATGCACTTCTCTTAGGTATTCCTGAGTATAACGGAGTCTTGCTTCAAGTATTTCTCCGATCTGGCGTATGGCTTCCATGGCTGCTTCATGAACAGCGTCGAAGAAAGTTGCTTGTGGTACACGTGAGATATAAAAGTACTGCCCCATCATCTTTGGGCAAACTCCTTTCATACGATGGAGGTGTACCTCCACATACCAAAGTTCCACTCCTTTTGCATGAAGGGGTAGCCTTTGTAGACTGCATCTCCTTCAAGGTGAATATGCTTCATCATGTCCTTCAGGATCTTCAGGTAATCATGATCACTTGTTAGGGTCATGATCGTTTCCGGACCTTTGAGGAAAGACTCATAAAGGGTCGTCATCTGCAGTTGTAAAACAAAAATGGTGCGCAGAATAAGGTACATATCTCCTGGGGTACACATTCATATCATCCAAACAAAACTTCAAAATCAATTTCCAACATCCAGTTTATGCATCACAACTCATTTTCTTCCATGTTCATCCAGAATATTAATTTCCAAGATAAAATATAACAACTCCTTAAAGCCTTTCAGCATATGACATATCAACTTTATTGAGTCATGAATTATTACAATCTCTGAGTAATCTATTACATAACTCAACCCCGCATTCTCATGAAAAAGTGTTTTCCTTACTACCCTTATTACTGATATCAACATCTCTACTACTCAGCTCCAGCTTTTCTCATGATTTGAACAATCCCTAGCAAAATGTCCTACTTCCTTGCAACGAAAACAAATAACTTCCGGCATGTATCGAGGCTTCTTGGTGATGGTGCCTGCTCCTTGAGTTCCTTGCTTCCTTTCGAGACAATCATTGGCATAATGCCCGACGTCCTTACATTCAAAACAGGTAATATGACTCTTGTCCCTCTTTGCAGAAATTGGGTTGTTCTGAGGGTGTCTTTGTTTTCTCTTCCTGGTTTTCTTCATTTTGATCAAACGTTCTATTCCCCGTGGATCAAACTCCACTGCTTCTGTCGGGAAGTATCCCAGATACTCTTTTCTTTCCTTGGTGTAATACTGTGAAAAATGTCCTTCTTCTCCACATGAATAACAGGCATTGGAGTAAAATCTATTGAGGCTTTCTCCATCAGGGTCTTCAACACTTTCCTTAATCACAGGTTCTTTCATAACTTCTCGGAAGGCTTCTGTCATTCCTTCTTCTTGCCTCTGAATAATTTGTTGCACCGTGGGGTAAATGTGACACTGAGCTGGGTAGTGGGTGGTTCCTTCACACAAGAAACAAGTCACCTGACTAGTTGGGCATTCCTCAGCTGGGTGTTTCTCCTCACAATGAGGGCATCCATCCTTGTGTTCCTCCTGGGTGTGTCCTATTTCTCCGCAAATCTTGCAGGCACAAGGTTTATTTCTTGGGATATCATGGTGCTTCCGGATAAGACGGGATCTTGTCAGAGTCTTCTTGAATTCTTCCCAAGTCCTTGCTCCATTCCATCCCTGTATAGCTTGATGCATCTGCCACCATGTTGTAGCACTTCCTTCAAAGTACTGAAGAGCGTACGATACTTCATTCTTCCTTGAAACCAAATTGCTCCCGAAGTGATTCTCCATGTTCTGAATCCATAGCTCTGCTTCCGGCTGGGTTTTCGGTCCAGAGAATACAAGTCCAACTTCATTCATCATCTACTGGGTCCAAGGGTTTTAGGGTGAGATAAGAGAGAGGTGGGGAGGGATACACACAATACAAAAAAATAGTTTTGAAGAAACGAGTTTTATTTTGTGGCTGTCGGAAAAACATCAAACAATTGATAGCTCACAAATCATCGCATTCTAACGTAAGTGTATAACAGGGGTTTGGTCCTCTAACGGTCGAATAATTCTTCTGATTCTTCAAGTCTTCAGAGTCTTCAACCATTGTAGCTTCAACTCTTCTAATGCATGGTGAAATCCTCTTTACTCTGAAATGGTCATCGGTTGTCCGATATCTTGTCCTTCTTGGAGCAGCTTTAGTTGATCCTCCGTGTGGTCAAAAGGGAAAGGGGTATATTCTAACTATTTGAGGTAAGAGAGGATATTTGATAAAATCAGTAAAGATGAGAAGTAATAGATTCTTTTGAAAATAAAGTTTTAGAGATTTCCTGTCCTAGGGGCTTTCCGATTTTTAGGGTCACGTCCTACAGTCAACATGTGCTTTGATACCATATCTGTAGCGACCCGACCTCAGACGGTCAAGTCTCTGTGTATCTGTGCCATCCCTGGATAGGTATGCTGGCACACACAGTACATCAATGTATATATCAAAGTGCAATCACATGTATAAATAATGTAAAACTGATATATACCTCATAAGTCTCAGCGAAAACAAATAATCGGGTGTGGAGTCCCATCAACGCCATCGGCAGGTTGAGTGTAGACCGTAACCCTGTACCATACTCTTACTCGTCGAAAGAAACATATCTGCAACATGAGACGTTGCAGCCGTGTAGGTCAGTACATTGAATGTACCGGCAAGATCACAATATGAGGAAAACAGATGATGAAACTATTCTATATGCAATATGGCTTGGTGGCTCTGTGTCTGATGTTTTTGCATAAAAGCTGGTTTTATTTTCCCTACAACAAAGGAATATCAGGAGTCTGTACTACGGAGTGTTCTATCATGACATGGTTCCGCCAACCGATGTCTCATAGCCCAAATCATCATAAGTTGCCCACAATTAAGTTATCAGTCCGGTGTTGAGAGTTCCGAGATAGATCCAAGTCCAGAGGCTCAAATTGTCCGTAACCGGGGACACGGCTAACCGATTAGGTTTTTAACCCTCTGCAGAGGTTTGTACACTTTACCCGCAAGATTTGATCCCTCTCTTTACATTCTCGCACTTCAGGGTGTTTGACAACAAGATGACTGAAACATGGTCTCCCGAAGAGTTCCTCTGACCACTGTCCGGTGCTCATCCAATCCTACCGTAGTTCTACATCTGCTAGCACCGTCGCAGCCAGAGTCACAACTAAGGTCAACCAAGCCAGAGCCCATAGTGACTTGCGGTTGCACAGGTAAGCTTCCGGGCATGAAGTATTCTTCCGTCTCTTTGAGTCTGGGTGAAGCTTTCTGCAAGATGTCATGGCGCTTCTCCATGCATCCCGGCCAACCACTGGTTTCTCCAGGGTGCCCGTCAACCGTCCTTCACCCAGTAGTGTGTATTGAATTCTTGTCTCGAGTCTCGAAATCCTGAGGAGTCCTGAAGATGCAGTCCTTGCAGATGCCATCATTAAGTTGTCGTCTTTGATGTAAAGTCCTTCATTTTCACACCACTCCCGAGCACTCATACCAAACCCCGTCTACTACAGCGTAGCATTAAAACTATATATGTCCCGGGCTTGGTAACAGGGAGGTGGGTTCCTACCTCATGCATTCTACTCAACTACAAGAATCAATATCACTACTGGAGAAGTTGTTGCAAGGATGACACTAAATGCAATAAAAATATAGGTATGAAAAACATGGTCAAAGTGAACTTGCCTGGTATTACTTGATGAAGATAGCAACGCTCTCGGAATCTTTGATAAACTATTCGTCACTCCGAGAAAATCTATATAGTCAAACATTATACTCACATAAGCAATAATCTTAGCAAACAATACTAGCAATCAAAATAACAATCGAAAAGCCATAAATAAAATAATAATGAAGTCAAAGAAAACCAAATAGAATTCCAAGGAAAAACTTCACGAAAACAAGGGAGAAACCAACTCACACAATAACAGTCAAAACTTTCTTATTAAAACTAAATTACTCTAATAACTTTTATACAGCATGGAAAATATAATTCTAATAAAACAACAACAAAATAATTTACTAAAGCATTTACTAGCAAAACGAACTAGTATGAAAACTATTGTAACTGACTAGTTAACACCAGAACAACTATAGCAACTAGCAAAAGACAAAAGTAAACAATACTAAAATAATTATCAAACTAATTTACTCCTAAATAACAGAATCAAAAAAATTTTACAAAAATAATTAACTAAAAATAATTAAAAGCACTAATTATATAACTAAAACAACTAGATAAGCAAAACAGTACTATTTTCGCAATAAACCTAATTTAAAATAAACTATAAATAAGCCACTACATGCTACTGGATAAACAAAACAATAACAAAACAGTAGCAGAAAGAATCAATCAAAAATCTATTCTTGAGTTTAAACTAGAGCCAAAACGGTGTTTGAAGCATATTTGAACTAATTCAAATTTAAACTACTCAAATTCCAAATTTCAAATCACTAACAGAAACTTCATAAAATTTGCGACACATTGCAATTGGAATCACTCAAAAACATCAAGTATGCTAAAAGATACAAGCAATATAAGATTGAAACTTGTTCTGTTTTTAAAACAGAAACGAAAAAAACAATCGGGCACTAGCTACGTGGCCCATTGCTACTGGGCTAAACTGGTGGGCGATCCATAACTAAACGGCGCTCGGCCGAAAACTAACTAAACCGCGCACATACGAAATAAAAGAAACCGGTCGGCTAAACCGACTCGACCTGAACCGATCTAAACCGAATAAAACTAAAACGAACCAGAACTAAACCGGTCTATAAATAGAAAAACCTAACCGTTTGTTAGATCTAATCTAGCGCGTCAATAATAGATCGGGCAGAGGGGAATGGCTCACCGTGGTGGGGCGAGCTCCGGCGAGGTCGTCGGCGGCGGTGGCGGCTCGGGGACGATGCAGGTGAGGCCTCCGGTGGTCCTCGACGACGGTGAAGACGCCCAGGCGATGCGGAAGAAAACGACGATGCCGATGGTGGTCGGCGGTGAGCTCGGGGACGTCAAAGGAGGACGACGGTGAGGTTGAGGCGGCGATGGCATTCGGGCGTCGGCGGATGACGGTGCTCTGGTGGTTTTCGGGCTCGGCGAAGGCACAGGGAGATGCGGACGAGCGATGGGGTTGCGGTGGTGATCTTAGGTGGCGGCAAGGTGGTCGGGGTCGAGTGCTGCGGCGGCAATGGCGTGGCGGCGGAGCTCGGGTTCCGGCGAGCAATAGACGGCGAGGGAGAGGGGTTCGGGGGTCAGGAAGGGGCAGAACGGGGTGAGGGGAGGGGTATATATATAGGGCCGATCGACTTGGAGGAGGGGGTAGATCGGGGAGAGGATCCCGCGATCTCCGGGATACGGCGGCGGCGGCACGATATTGCTGCGGCGGTTGCGTGCGGAGGAGGAAGAAGACGGCGGGGTCCACCGGTCAGCGAGAGAGAGAGGGAAGAGTTTGGTCGGGCGACCGGTCGCGAGGGGATTCGGGTGAGGGTGCGGCTGGGCTGTGGCTGTGGCTCGCTGTTGGGCCGCGCCGGGTGGCTGGCTGGGCCGGTTGGCTGGGTCAGTTGGCCTGGCCAGCTCAGGGGTTCTTTTCCTTTTTTTGAAATAAGGCAGAGGAAAAAAGATAAATCTATAATATTTTTATATAGTACATATATATATCAAAAAAATCAGAAAAATAAACCCTACAACGTGAACATTTTTCCAGAGGCAAAATCCAAACTAGAAGAAAACATTTTTTATTATAAATTCCAAATAAACTCCAATTTGAATTCAAAAACTTTTGGCATTAATTTCTCCTGACTTTTTGGAGTGTCATGTTAGCTCCTCTCATACTTTTAAACAAGTATTTGTGAGGGGTATATGAAATAAATTTTGAATGCCAAGTTGAATCCAAATTCAAATAAAATTCAAGTGCCTCTGAAATTTCAAAATGCCACTCAATTTCACACAATCAGTCACACAATAATCAAACAAAAAAATTATAAATATTTATTTAATATAACATTCCAAAATTTAGAATTTTGGGATGTTACAGTTTTGTGAGAGGTGCTTTGAGCAAGGAGATCGAAAATGGCAGCAAGATGAGCTTGGACTCGGGTTTGAGCTGGTTAGAGAGGTTTGTGGGAGGAAGGAGTGTGTGGTAGCTGGAATAAGTGGAGGGGAGCCACCGAGGGCCCACGAGGCTGGGTGCGCGCCCTCCACCCTCGTGGCCAGGTGCTTGCTCCCCCTGCTATGTTCTCAGTGCCAGATATTCTCAAATATTCGAGAAAAAATCATATTTAAATTTCAGGGCATTTGGAGAAATTTTATTGCATGCATAATTCAGAAAACAGACAAAAATTACTATTTTTGCTTTATTTAATATAATTAACAGAAAGTAAAAAGAGGGTACAGAGAGTTGTGTTTTCTAAATTCATCCATCTCATGCTCATCAAAAGGAATCCACTAACAAGGTTGATCAGGACTTGTTAACAAACTCATTCCGAATAACATGGAACCGGAGAATTTTCGAATAACACTAGGTTACCACAACGGGGATATGCACATCCCCAACAATAATAATATCATATTTCTTCTTTACAGTAGGAAGAGGAAATTCAAAACCTCCAAAAATAATCGATGGAATTTTTCCAATAGAGTTTATACTATGAACTTGAGGTTGTTTCCTCGAAAAGTGTATGAAAGGATCGATATGGTTGACTAGAGGGGGGTGAATAGGCAACTAACAATTTTTAGCTTTTCTTTAGCAATTTAAACTTTGCATCAAAATAGGTTGTCTAGACATGCAACTAGATGAGCAACCTATATGATGCAACACGAATAGGAGCACAAGCAAGCAAGATATATGAAACAAATAAGCTACACAAGTAAAGGCACGAGATAACCAAAAGTGGAGACGGTGGAGACGAGGAAGTGTTGCCGAAGTTCCTTCCCTTTGAGAGGAAGTACGTCTCCGTTGGAGCAGTGTGGAGGCACAATGCTCCCCAAGAAGCCACTAGGGCCACCGTAATCTCCTCACGCCCTCACACAATGCGAGATGCTGTGATTCCACTATTGGTGCCCTTGGAGGCGGCGACCAAACCTTTACAAATGAGGTTGGGGCAATCTCCACAACTCAATTGGAGGCTCCCAACGACACCACGAAGCTTCACCACAATGGACTATGGCTTCGCGGTGACCTCAACCGTCTAGGATGCTCAAACACCCAAGAGTAACAAGATCCGCAAGGGATTAGTAGGGGGAATCAAATATCTCTTGGTGGAAGTGTAGATCGGGGCCTTCTCAACCACTCCTGAGCAAATCAACAAGTTTGGTTGGCTAGGGAGAGAGATCGGGCGAAAATGGAGCTCGGAGCAATAATGGAGCTTTAATGGTGGAAGAGGTGAGTCAACGGGGAAGAAGGAGACCCTTTATATAGTGTGTGGAAAAGATCCAACCGTTACCCACCTACCAGCCCGCGGCCAGCGGTACTACCGTGCATGGCCAGCGGTACTACCGTAAGGCCGCGCGGTAGTACTGCTTGCAACCAAGCGGTACTACCGCACGGTAGTGCGGTACTACCGTACCACCCTATGGTACTGCCGCGACCCCCATCCAGGGAAACATACGCAAGCTGGGGCGGTACTTCCGCCCACGTGGTACTACCGCACCATCAGGGCGGTACTATCGTGAGGCAAAAAGTCCCGATAGGGGGGAGGGGAACTTCCGTGCATACTTCCGCAAAAGAACGGAAGTAGCAAAAACTCGACACAGTAGTACTGTCGAGGGGCGGTACTACTGCCTGACCGCCTAGCGCGGTACTACCGCACGGCGAAAGCGGTACTACCGCGACAGGTGCGGATGTAAAAAATTACATCCGCTCCTACTACCGCAACCGGGTGGGGCAGCGGTAGTAAGGCTCCGGGGGAGCGGTACTACCGTGAGCACCAGCGGTACTACCGTGCCACTGCGCGGTGTACTACCGTGGATGCCACGGTACTACCGTTGATCCAGGAGCAGTACTACCGCAACCACACAAGCAGTCAGTCAAAGAGGCAGGAAAACGGAGGAAGCTCCAAGGAAGAAGGAGGGGATAAAAGGAGACGTGTACGTGATGATTCCACCCAAACCTTTCCAACGCGGACCCCCTCTTAATAGTACGGCTTTCCTACGACTCAAATCCACCAAAAAGAAACGTAGAAAAGACGCCGTCTTCGTCAGTCTTCGAGGGGCACCCAATCGTCTTGTGCCTAGCAGAGAAAGTCTGGAAAGCTCATGGCACACGATTAGTCCGCAACAAATGCATTGTCATCAATCACCAAAACACTTAGGGATAAATATGACCTTACAATCTCCCCCTTTTTGGTGGATTGATGACAATACGGGATTTGCACAAAGAAAATAATATTAAGTAAATGCAAATCCCTCCTCTCTATAATATAGACGGGCTCCCCCTAGATGTGTGCTACCTAGATGAGTGCTTTGAACTGCACGGCACACGAATACTAGGATCAAAGCTCCCCCTATATTATAGAGACAAAGCATATCTAACACTAGACGAGATATACCATACATAAGTTAACTATGATAGATAAAGTGCATATGTCTTACACCATATGGAGGAAAGGTCTCGGAAGCACAAACCGAACTAAAGCAAACGAGGTCCAAATGACAAAGCAAACAAAGCAAACAAACACACCAAACACAACGCAAATCCCTACACTCTCTCCCCCTTTGGCATCGAGACGCCAAAAAGGCAGAGAGGACACCTACAGACACGGGGTGGCTCAGGCAGAGAAGTCGTCCCACTGCTCCTCGTGCTCCTCGTCAGACTCAGCGGCGGGGATAGTCTCCTCCATGTCATCCTCTGAACTGGTCCACTTGTAGCCCTGCTTAGACATCCAGGCAGCCTCAGGAGTGATGACGTCCTTAGACCCGCCAGACACATCCTCTCCATAGAGCCTCATCACCTTCTTGTCACGGCGGCGACTCTCCTTGTCAGACACGTGAGCCCTGTACTGTCCCTTCGCCTGCATGCAGAAGAGAGTCTTCATCTTGTTCTTCAGCTTCTTGGCCCATGATGGCTCAGAGGAAGAAGTGGTGGACCTGGCAGCACGGTCCTCAGCAGCACGGTCCTCAGCACGGTCCTCAGTAGCCTCCCCCTGACCAGCAGCCCTCCTAGCAGAAGATGCCTCAGCATGAGTAGTGGTGTTGGCCCAGTTGGGCTTGACGCGGAGGCTGATGGACTCATGGCGAATCCAGTCTGGAGCAAGGAACTCATCACCTGGATACGTCTTCTCCCAAGTGGAGGAGAGCAGCAGAAACAGGTACGGTCCATAGATAGGTACCTTGCGAGTGAACACCGCAAACCGAAGCTCACACCACATGATGTGAGAGACATCAAGCGGCTGAGTCTGAGAAGAACTTGCCTCTGCACACAAGAGCAACATGTCCACTAGATATGCATGAACCTTGTCCTTGTCGCCAATGCGTGGGAACAGAGTGTTGCGGAAGATGTGATGCATGATATCCAGAAAGGAGTTCAACACCCAAGATGACTTCCCATTGGGGAGTACCTTCTCAACAAGGAAGGGCTGAAGCCGGTTCTTGTTGGCAGACTCAGAGTTTGCATGGGGGCGGACGCCAACGGGGGTGTGAAGCCCGTCATCAGGAATGTGCAGCAGATCCATGAACTCTTTCCATGTAGCAGACAGCTGACGCCCATTGGTCATCCAAGTCATCCTCCGCTCCTCCCCGGGATGAAAGTACACTGAGGCAAAGAACTGACAGATAAGCTCAGGGTCATAGTCAAGGTGAAAGGAGATCACCGGCTCAATAGCAAACTGCTCCACCAAGTCCAGAGCCTCTCCAAAATAGTCACGAAACTTGTCTTTCCGCAGGTGATGCATGTCTATCCACTTAACATCCACGTAGGTATTCTGCTTGTTCTTGATCACATCCAGATAGATGAGAGCCTGTTGCTTGGTCCAGAACAACTCGGTGCCTCTAAGGATAGCCCGAGGATTCACATAGGGATTGATCTTTCGGCGCTCGACATACTCAGTGGTTGAAATCTCGTCCATGCCCTTAGCCGGTTCCTTGTGCTTGCTGGTAGTGGTCTTGACATTGCGCTTGGGGGCATTGGAGACCTCTGGAGCTTCATCTTGGGGGTTGCGCAGACGCTTGGAGCCAGTGTCACGACTGGGATTGGAACGGCGAGAGCCACCACCTGAGACACAGAACGCAAAAACACCCACAACGACCAAGAGAGATTAATGCAAAGACCACAACAAAGCAAGTGAAACAAGTAGAAGGCACACATGATACATGCCTAGAGAGAGATTTGATCCCTACGGTAGTACTGCCAAGAGCTGTGGAGCTAAGAGAGTAGTACGGCTCTTAGACACGGTAGTACCGTGCAAGATCACTGTAGTACCGGGTGTAGGAGCGGTAGTACGACCTTAGTGCCGCGGCTGGCACGGTAGTACCGTGTCTGCAGAGCGGTACTACCGCACGGTACGGTAGTACCGCACCTGACGGGCGGTAGTACCGCAAGAGCGGTAGTACCGCACATCGGGCACGGTAGTACCGCACCGCGTCAGATCTGAACTGGTTCAAATCTAAGAAAGCCCACGAAAACACGGCAGTACTACGGTTGGACAAAACTACCACAAGACAGCATATCAAGTATGTTTCCTGCACATCACGACTCTCCTACATCCTACTCTTGCATAGATTTGACCTAAAATCTCAAGAACAACAAGTTTCTCCCCAAAAGCCTAGAAGCAAGAAAACAGCCAAGATAGAGAGGGATTTGGGGAAAAACCTTGGTCCATGGCAAGAGGAAGTGGTGGGGAACGATCCCACCGGTCGGAATCCGAGGAGAGTGGCCGGAGACGGAGATCCGGCGAGGGCCTCCGGCGCCGTTCTTGAGAGGGAGAGACGTGGAGAGAGAGACAATGAATGGGTATGGGGAGTTGGAACTCCCCTGCCCGAGTCATAACCCCCCACGCGCCCTTGACGGCGCGGTAGTACCGTGCCCAGACACGGTAGTACCGCGTGGTGCGGTAGTACCGTGCTGTGGCACGGTAGTACCGTGCCTCCCAAGCGGTAGTACCGCACCCAGACGCGGTAGTACCATGGGCTCAAGAAGATGCATGTATCGAGCCCGAAAAACTGGATCTTTGCACAAAATAACTCCGGGCCAACACAACACTACAAGACCACGCAACACACAAAACCAGAAAGGCACACGACAAACGAACCAACCACGAGACACCACCTCTCCAAAAGAGAGGGCGGTGGCTGTAGCCACCTATGTTTGAGTCAATTGGTATGGCACCGCGAAGAATTATCCTTGGGTCCATGACCAAAACTCGTCTTTGAAGCACAAGTACCATAAAAAATGGCTAATGTGAAAGACTTGATTGATTTATGCATAATGGGGGGAGGGAGAGTTCATTGAGAGAACATCACTCCCCCTATGTCCATGCCTACATCTAAATAGGATGACACGTTGAGTATGGTGGGGTGTGCAAGGGTTCACGCAACATTGCTCGAATCGATGATATTTAGCTCATGCCTTAACTCGCGAAATCTTGCTTCATCCAAGGGCTTCGTGAAGATATCTGCAAGGTTATCATGAGTGTTGACGTAGTTGAGCTCGATCTCTCCTCGCCTAATGTGATCCCGGATGAAGTGATACCGGATCTCAATATGCTTCGTCTTGAAGTGTTGCACCGGGTTGAGAGAGATCTTGATGGCACTTTCATTGTCACACCAAAGAGGCAATTTGTCACAAGTGACACCATAATCCTTTAGAGTTTGCCTCATCCATAAGAGTTGTGCACAACAACTACCGGCCGCAACATACTCCGCTTCGGTGGACGAGAGAGACACACAACTTTGCTTTTTGGAAGACCAACTTACCAAAGAGCAACCAAGGAATTGGCACCCTCCGGAAGTGGACTTCCTATCCACTTTGTCTCCCACCCAATCAGAATCCGAGTACCCTACAAGCTTGAAGTTTGATCCTCTTGGGTACCATAAGCCAAAGTTTGGGGTATGAGCCAAATATCGAAAGATTCGTTTGACCGCCACATAGTGACTTTCCTTAGGTGCGGCTTGAAACCGTGCACAAATTCCCACACTCAACATGATGTCCGGTCTAGATGCACAAAGGTAAAGCAAGGATCCAATCATGGAACAATATACCTTTTGATCCACCACTTTACCATTGGGATCTAAGTCAAGTTGGCACTTGGTGGGCATTGGAGTGGAAGCCGACTTGACGTCACTTAGCTTGAATCTCTTGAGCATGTCTTGAGTGTATTTGGATTGATTGATGAAGGTTCCTTCTCTTCTTTGCTTCACTTCGAACCCTAGAAAGAACTTCAACTCTCCCATGGAGGACATCTCGAACTTTGAGGTCATGAGAGCGGCAAATTCCTCATTGAAAGCTTTGTTAGGAGAACCAAAGATAATATCATCAACATATAATTGGCACACAAACAACTCCCCTTTGACCTTCTTAGTAAAAAGAGTGGGGTCGATTATCCCAACTTCAAAGCCACGGTCTTGTAACAACTCGGTAAGGTGGTCATACCACGCACGTGGGGCTTGTTTAAGGCCATAGAGTGCCTTATCGAGTTGATACACATGATCGGGAAAGTAGGGATCCTCGAACCTGGGGGGTTGCTTGACGTACACCAATTCATTAATGGGACCATTAAGAAAAGCACTCTTCACATCCATTTGATGTAACTTAAAGTTATGATGAGAAGCATATGCAATCAACATGCGAATGGATTCAAGACGAGCAACGGGAGCAAAGGTTTCACCGTAGTCGATACCCTCGACTTGGGAGTAGCCTTGTGCTACCAAACGAGCCTTGTTGTGAATGATAATCCCATGGGCATCTTGCTTGTTCTTGAATATCCACTTGGTTCCAATGACATTGTGGTTCCCTATTGGCCTTGGTACCAATCTCCACACTTTGTTGCGCTCGAAGTTGTTGAGTTCTTCGTGCATGGCATTGAGCCAATCCGGATCTTCTAGCGCCTCATAGACCTTGTGGGGTTCCACACAAGAGACAAACGCGTGATGCTCACAATAATTTGCTAATTGTCTACGAGTGCTTACCCCCTTTCTTAAGCTTCCAAGCACATTCGTCATGAGATGATCCTTGGTGGAGAGCTTGGAAGCAACCTTGGCGGCACGACGCTCTAATTCCTCCTCGGTGGTGAGTTGAGGAGCGGTTACTTGATCATCTTGAGCGCCGTCATGAACTTGTTCTTGATCTTGAACTTGCTCGGGGGAGAGAACTTGACCTTGGGCATCACTTGGTGTGTCCACACCGTCTTGAGTATGATCTAGCCCTTGGTCTTGTTCATGAGGTTGAGGGCCTTCACTTTGTTCTTCGGAAGCGTGTGGGCCTTGGGTTGATGGCTCCACTTGAGTGGAGCATTGTCCTTCTCCTTTGGCCACAAGGGGTTCCTTAATGGGTAGGATGAAACCAACACCCATTCTTATTATGGCTTGAGGAGGAATTTCATCACCTACATCACAAGTGCCACTTTGCTCCATTTGGGAGCCGTTATTATCATCAAACTCCACGTTACACGTCTCCTCAATAAGTCTCGTGGATTTATTGAGGACACGGTAAGCATGAGAGTTTGTAGCATAACCAACAAATATGCCCTCATAAGCTCTAGCCTCGAATTTAGAAAACCGAACACCTTTCTTGAGAATGAAACACTTACACCCGAATACCCGGAAGTACTTGAGGTTGGGCTTGTTACCGGTGAGTATCTCATATGGAGTCTTGTTCAAGCCCTTGCGGAGGTAGAGCCGATTGGATGCATGACACGCGGTGTTGATGGCTTCGGCCCAAAAATTGTACGGAGACTTGAACTCCGCCATCATGGTCCTTGCCGCATCCATCAACGTCCGGTTCTTCCTCTCCGCAACACCGTTTTGTTGAGGGGTGTATGGTGCAGAATATTGATGCTTGATTCCCTCATCACTAAGAAATTCATCCAAGGTGTAGTTCTTGAACTCGGTGCCGTTGTCACTTCTTATTGTCAAGATCTTTGCATTGTGTTGACGTTGTGCTTCATTTGCAAAGTCAATGACGGTTTGTTGGGTCTCGCTCTTCCTCTTGAAGAAATACACCCACGTGTACCTTGAGTAGTCATCCACAATCACCAAACAATACTTCCTACCTCCAAGACTATCGAAGGATGGAGGCCCAAAGAGATCCATGTGAAGGAGCTCCAAAGGCCTCTTTGAATAAATGATAGTCGAGGGAGGGTGAGCCTTCTCATGTAGCTTTCCTTCGATACAGGCACTGCAAGCACGATCTTTAGCAAAACTAACATTCGTTAGTCCACGGACATGGTCCCCCTTTAGGAGACTTTGCAAAGATCTCATATTGACATGGGCTAAACGGCGATGCCAAAGCCATCCCACATCAACTTTAGCCATTAGGCATGTCGCGGTCTTAGTGGGTCGCTCCGAAAAGTTAATCACATATAGACCGTTCTCGACATGCCCAACAAAGGCTACTTTAAGAGTCTTGCTCCACAAGAGGGCCACGGTATCGATATCAAAGAAAGTGGCAAAGCCCATGATTGCAAGTTGACGAATGGAAAGTAAATTGTATGCAAGGGACTCAACAAACATGACCTTCTCGATCATGAGATCATGAGAGATGACAACCTTGCCAAGTCCCAATACCTTAGAAGATGAGGCGTCACCTCACTCGACATTGGTGGGCATAGATGGAACCTTGTGCACGTCCACCACCAAGTCCTTGCTTCCGGTCATATGATTTGTAGCTCCGCTATCGAGCAACCATGATCCAGCACCGGAAGCAAACACCTACAAGAGATCAATGCTTGGTTTTAGGTACCCATTTTGTAATGGGTCCTTTGATGTTAGTAACAAGGGTCTTAGGAACACAAATAGACCATTCAATGTACTCATGAAGAGAACCAACAAATTTGGCATAAACATGCCCATCACTAGCACGGCACAAACACATAAGAAGGATTAAAATCGCCGGCTTTGTTGGATGAGATGACATTGCCCTTCTTGACTTTGTTCTTCTTCTTCTCCTCGGGAACACTCTCTCCCGCCCTCACAAAGGTTTGCATGAGGGGAGGAGGTCGTTTGGTCTTGTCATTCTTCTTCTTGTTCTTGGAGTCGGGGACGTACCCAACCCCTTCCTTCGCCACACCTCCCTTTTGGTTGATCAAGAGATCATTGAGGTTCTTCTTGCCTTGTATGCAAGTCGCAAGGCCTCTCTCAAGTTGCTCCTTCAACTTAGCATTTTCCTCAACAAGATGTATATGCTCACAACACGGGTTAGTAGCATTTGCATTATCAATTAAAACCATATGAGGAAAAGTTGCTTTCTCCTTAGTTAGCTTCACTTGGAGTTGATCATGAGACTCCTTGAGACTAGCGTGAATACCCTTCAAGGCCTTGTGGGCCTCGTCAAGTATATCAAACTCCTCTTTGAGTCTAGCAAGATCAACCCCGAGTTTGGCCTTCTTGGAATTTAGCACACGAGAAACAACGAGGGCATGATCATAATCTTTCTCTAACTTAGCATGATCAATGTTGTATGACTCCTCAAGAGCCAAACGAAGACCACGCTCTTCCTCAAGAGCATTGGAAAGATCCAAAATCTCATCGGCATAGTCACGACTATGCCCTTCCATCTTCGAGATGGTGTCTTCGTGAGCCTCGATCATGTCATTGGCCTCACCAAGTTTTTCCAAGAGAGCAACAAAGTGCTTCTTAGATTTTCCCTTGAGCTTACCCATAAAGGCCTCAAACTCGTTAGCCTCCACATTAGCTCCCTCAACTTCATTAATGCTATCCGTTGGGGAAGGATGATTAATGATGGTAGTTTTGATGTTGGAGGTTACCTTGTTGGTGGCTTTAGCCATGAGGCACTTGGCGGTGATGCTCTCATTGGGTGAGTCGAAGAGAGACACTCGTGACGTTGTTGCAATGGCGACGGAGGCCATGGCAACCGACTCATCATCTTCATCATCGTCATCATCCTCATTGTACTCTTCTTGCACAACCAAGGCCTTGGGAGGAGTCTTCTTGGTGAAGTTGTTCTTGTTGGGGAATGACTTGGCATTGTCCTTTCGGATGAGTTTGCCACCATTGTCTTCCCTCTTCTCATACGGGCATTCCGCAACGAAATGACTTACGTTGCCGCAATTGTATCAAGTCCTTACATGTTGCTTGCCCCTTGTGCCACTCGAGTTGTTTTTGCTAAAGTTGGGCCTCGAGTTTTTCTTGCTCCAAAATTGCCTTGAAGCAAGTGCCATATGTTCATGATATGCATACTTCGTATCTTCGGGGTTGCTCCTCTTCTTCCTCTTCTTCTTCTTCCACGGTGAGCTTGGCCTTCAATGCAAGGTTAGGCTTCTTTTCCCGTTGAGAACGAAGCACCGCATTGTCGGCGGTCTTGTCCAAAATGTTCATGGCCACAAACTCATCCAACACTTTGCTTGAGGTCAAAGTGTGGAAGTCCGGTCTTTGACGAATGACGGAGGACATGGCCTTGTGGTAGGGCATCATTGCCTTGAGGAATTTGCGCTTGATCCAATTGTCATCCGTGTCCTTGCTCTCGTGATCTCGTAGTGAGACCGCGAGTTTGGTGACTCTCCGATAGAGCTCACGAGGTTCTTCATCTTCCTTCATTGCAAACTCATCGGCCTCATCTTGTACCACTTCATAGTTGGAGCGTTGAATGCTTGCGCTTCCCCGGTAGAGAGACACGACACAATGCCATGCATCTTTGGCCAAGGCGAAGGGACGAAGATGAGGTAGGTCTTCGGGTGGAATTGCATCTTGAATGATGAAGAGAGCATTCTCATTGAATTGATTGTCCGCGGCTTCTCGAGGAGTGAAGTTGCTTGGATCATGTGGATAGAAACCTTCTTCAATGATTCTCCAAAGGTTAGTGTTCACATGATTTAAATGACGTTTAAAGCGGTAAACCCAAGAATCAAAATCCTCATTTTTCACAATCTTAGGGGGAGGACTGGCATGATTCAAATGAGTGGAAGGAACCGGTCCACCATAAACAAGTGGTGGTTCCACATGGGCAAAGATGCCGGTGCCATTCTTGCCACTAGAAGAAGGAGTATTTTCACTACTAGCTTCCCCCTTTTCAGGGATAGCATCTGACACCTTGTTGGCGGGATCCCCCACTTTCAACGGTGCGGTTGATAGTTTAAGCCCCTCAAGAAATTTAGTAAACATGCTTTCAACTTCGGTCGTCATGGAGGTTTTCAATGTCTCCAAGGCTACATTGAACTCCTCACGAGAGACCGAAGTTCCCCCATCGCCCGTAGACGAGATAGGATTCACACAGGAGTGTTCCTCCGCTCCGTCTACGGTATCAACCATACTCTTCGGACGGTAAAGTCCTGAATAAAGAAACCTGGCTCTGATACCAATTGAAAGGATCGACATGGTTTACTAGAGGCGGGTGAATAGGCAACTAACATTTTTTAGCTTTTCTTTAGCAATTTAAACTTTGCATCAAAATAGGTTGTCTAGACATGCAACTAGATGAGCAACCTATATGATGCAACACGAATAGGAACACAAGCAAGCAAGATATATGAAACAAATAAGCTACACAAGTAAAGGCACGAGATAACCAAAAGTGGAGACGGTGGAGACGAGGAAGTGTTGCCGAAGTTCCTTCCCTTTGAGAGGAAGTACGTCTCCGTTGGATCAGTGTGGAGGCACAATGCTCCCCAAGAAGCCACTAGGGCCACCGTAATCTCCTCATGCCCTCACACAATGCGAGATGCCGTGATTCCACTATTGGTGCCCTTGGAGGCGGCGACCGAACCTTTACAAACGAGGTTGGGGCAATCTCCACAACTCAATTGGAGGCTCCCAACGACACCATGAAGCTTCACCACAATGGACTATGGCTTCGCGGTGACCTCAACCGTCTAGGATGCTCAAACACCCAAGAGTAACAAGATCCGCAAGGGATTAGTAGGGGGAATCAAATATCTCTCGGTGGAAGTGTAGATCGGGGCCTTCTCAACCACTCCCGAGCAAATCAACAAGTTTGGTTGGCTAGGGAGAGAGATCGGGTGAAAATGGAGCTCGGAGAAATAATGGAGCCTTAATGGTGGAAGAGGTGAGTCAATGGGGAAGAGGAGACCCTTTATATAGTGTGTGGAAAAGATCCAACCGTTACCCACCTACCAGCCCGCGGCCAGTGGTACTACCGCGCATGGCCAGTGGTACTACCGCACGGTAGTGCGGTACTACCGTACCACCCTACGGTACTGCCGCGACCCCCAGCCAGGGAAACAGACGCAAGCTGGGGCGGTACTTCCGCCCACGCGGTACTACCGCGCCATCAGGGTAGTACTACCGTGAGGCAAAAAGTCCTGATAGGGGGGAGGGGAACTTCCGTGCATACTTCCGCAAAAGAACGGAAGTAGCAAAAACTCGACATAGTAGTACTGTCGAGGGGCGGTACTACTGCCTGACCGCCTAGCGCGGTACTACCGCACGGCGAAAGCGGTACTACCGCGACAGGTGTGGATGTAAAAAATTACATCCGCTCCTACTACCGCAACCGGGCGGCACTAGCCGGGTGGGGCAGCGCGGTAGTAAGGCTCCGGGGAGCGGTACTACCGTGAGCACCAGCGGTACTACCATGCCACTACGCGGTACTACCGTGGATGCCCACGGTACTACCATTAATCCTGGAGCGGTAGTACCGCAACCACACAAGCAGTCAGTCAACTATGGTAGGAAAATGGAGGAAGCTCAAGGAAGAAGGAGGGGATAAAAGGAGACGTGTACGTGATGATTCCACCCAAACCTTTCCAACGCGGACCCCCTCTTAATAGTACGGCTTTCCTACGACTCAAATCCACCAAAAAGAAACGTAGAAAAGACGCCATCTTCGTCAGTCTTGAGGGGCACCCAATCGTCTTGTGCCTAGCAGAGAAGAGTCTGGAAAGCTCATGGCACACGATTAGTCCGCAACAAATGCATTGTCATCAATCACCAAAACACTTAGGGATAAATATGACCTTACAGTGTACCGTATGCTCATTACCATTAACATGAAAAGTGACATTGCCTTTGGTGCAATCAATAACAGCCCCTGCATTATTCAAAAAGGGTTTACCAAGAATAATAGACATGCTATCGTCCTCGGGAATATCAAGAATAACAAAGTCTGTTAAAATAGTAACGTTTGCAACCACAACAGGCACATCCTCACAAATACCGACAGGTATAGAAGTTGATTTATCAGCCATTTTCAAAGATATTTCAGTAGGTGTCAACTTATTCAAATCAAGTCTACGATATAAAAAGAGAGGCATAACACTAACACCGGCTCCAAGATCACATGAAGCAGTTTTAACATAGTTTCTTTTAATGGAGCATGGTATAGTTGGTACTCCGGGATCTCCTAGTTTCTTAGGTATTCCACCCTTAAAAGTATAATTAGCAAGCATGGTGGAAATTTCAGCTTCCGATATCTTTCAATTATTTGTAACAATTTTTTTCATATACTTAGCATAAGGATTCGTTTATCAGTCAAACGCATACGCAAGAAGATAGGTCTAATCATTTCAGCAAAGCGCTCAAAATCCTCATCATCCTTTTTCTTGGATGGTTTAGGAGGAAAAGGCATTGGTTTCTGAACCCATGGTTCTCGTTCTTTACCGTGCTTCCTAGCAAAAAAGTCCCTCTTATCATAACGTTGATTCTTTGATTGTGGGTTATCAAGATCAACGGCAGGTTCAATCTCTACTTCATTGTCATTACTAGGTTGAGCATCAACATGAACATCATTATTAACATTATCACTAGGTTCATGATCATTACCATATTGTGTTTTAGCATCATAAATAGAAATATCATTGGGATTCTTAGGTGTGTCATCAACAGGTTCACTAGAAGCATGCAAAGTCCTATCATTTTTATTTTTCTTCCTCTTAGAAGGACTAGGTGCATCAATATTATTTCTCTGAGAATCTTGCTCAATTCTCTTAGGATGGACCTCAGGATACAAAGGTTCCTGAGTCATTTTACCACCTCTAGTCATAACTCTAACAACATTATCATTTTTCTTACTATTAATTCATTGACCAAATCATTCTAAGCTTTAAGTACTTGTTCTACTTGAGTGGTAACCATAGAAGCATGTTTACTAATAAGTTTAAGTTCACCTTTAACATTAGCCATATAATCACCCAAGTGTTCAAGCATATCAGCATTGTGTTTTAATTCTCTACCAAAATAAGCATTGAAGTTTTCTTGTTTAACCATAAAGTCATCAAACTCATCCAAGCATGGGCTAGCAAACTTAGTCAATGGGATTTCAGCTTTATCATATCTATAGAGAGAATTTACCTTTACTACCTGTGTCGGGTTATCAAGACCATGTGTTTCTTCAATAGGTAATGAATTAATACCATGTATTTCTTCAACAGGCGGTAAATTAATACCATGAATTTCTTCAACAGGAGGTAAATTATTAACATCTTCAGCTTTTATACCCTTTTCCTTCATAGATTTTTTTACCTCTTGCATATCTTCAGGACTGAGAAATAGAATACCCCTTTTCTTCGGACTTGGCTTAGGAGTTGGCTCAGGAAGTGTATCAGGGATTGGATCAGGAAGTGTCCAATTATTTTCATTACTCAACATATTATTCAATAGAATTTCAGCTTCATCTGGTGTTCTTTCCCCGAAAACACAACCATCACGACTATCCATGTGGTCTCTGGAAGCATCGGTTAGTCCATTATAAAAGATATCAAGTATTTCATTTTTCTTAAGAGGATGATCAGGCAAAGCATTAAGTAATTGGAGAAGCCTCCCCCAAGCTTGTGGGAGACTCTCTTCTTCAATTTGCACAAAATTATATATTTCCCTTAAAGCAGCTTGTTTCTTATGAGCGGGGAAATACTTAGCAGAGAAGTAATAAATCATATCCTAGGGACTATGCACACAGCCAGGATCAAGAGAATTTAACCATATCTTAGCATCACCCTTTAATGAGAACGAAAATAATTTAAGGATATAATAATAGCGAGTTTTCTCATCATTAGTGAACAGGGTGGCTATATCATTTAATTTAGTAAGATGTGCCACAACAGTTTCAGATTCATAACCATAGAAAGGACCAGATTCAACTAAAGTAATTATCTCAGGATCAACAGAGAAATCATAATTCTTATCAGTAACAAAGATAGTTGAAGTAGCATAAGCAGGATCATATTTCATTCTAGCATTCAAAGTTTTTTGTTTCAGCTTAGCTAATAATTTCTTAAGATCACTCCTATCATTGCAAGCAAGAAAATCTCTAGCAGTTTCTTCATCCATAACATAACCCTCAGGAACAACAGGTAATTCATATCTAGGGGGAGAATCTTCATCATCACTTTCATCAATATTATCAGTTTCAATAATTTCATTCTCTCTAGCCCTAGCAAGTTGTTCATCAAGAAATTCACCAAGTGGCACAGTAGTATCAAGCATAGAAGTAGTTTCATCATAAGTATCATGCATAGCAGAAGTGGCATCATCAATAACATGCGACATATCAGAATTAATAGCAGAAGCAGGTTTAGGTGTCGCATGCTTACTCAAAATAGAAGGTGAATCAAGTACAGAGCTAGATGGCAGTTCCTTACCTCCCCTCGTAGTTGAGGGATAAATCTTGGTTCTTGGATCTTTCAAGTTCTTCATAATGATAAGCAGATATAAATCCCAAGTGACTCAAAGAATAGAGCTATGCTCCCCGGCAACGGCGCCAGAAAATAGTCTTGATAACCCACAAGTATAGGGGATCGCAACAGTTTTCGAGGGTAGAGTATTCAACCCAAATTTATTGATTCGACACAAGGGGAGCCAAAGAATATTCTCAAGTATTAGCAGCTGAGTTGTCAATTCAACTACACCTGGAAACTTAATATCTGCAGCAGAGTGTTTAGTAGCAAAGTAATATGATAGTAGTGGTAACGGTAGCAAAAGGTAACGGTAGCAAAAGTAATATTTTTGGTGTTTTGTAGTGATGATAACAATAGCAACGGAAAAGTAAATAAGCGAAGAACAATATATGGAAAGCTCGTAGACAATGGATCGGTGATAGAGAATTATGCCGGATGCGGTTCATCATGTAATAGTCATAACCTAGGGTGACACAGAACTAGCTCTAGTTCATCAATGTAATGTAGGCATGTATTTCGAATATATTCATATGTGCTTATGGAAAAGAACTTGCATGACATCTTTTGTCCTACCCTCCCGTGGAAGCGGGGTCCTATTGAAAACTAAGGGATATTAAGGCCTCCTTTTAAGGGAGTACCGAACCAAAGCATTAACACATAGTGAATACATGAACTCCTCAAACTATGGTCATCACCGGGAGTGGTCCCGATTATTGTCACTTCGGGGTTGTCGGATCATAACACATAGTAGGTGACTATAGACTTGCAAGATAGGATCAAGAACTCTCATATATTGATGAAAACATAATAGGTTCAGATCTGAAATCATGGCACTCGGGCCCTAGTGACAAGCATTAAGCATAGCAAAGTCATAGCAACATCAATCTCAGAACATAGTGGATACTAGGGATCAAACCCTAACAAAACTAACTCAATTACATGATAAATCTCATCCAACCCATCACCGTCCAACAAGCCTACGATGGAATTACTCACGCACGGCGGTGAGCATCATGAAATTGGTGATGGAGGATGGTTGATGATGACGATAGCGGCAGATTCCTCTCCCCGGAGCCCCGAACGGACTCCAGATCAGCCCTCCCGAGAGAGTTTAGGGCTTGGCGGCGGCTCTGTATCGTAAAACACGATGAATCCTTCTCCCAGGTTTTTTTCTGTTGTCCGTTGCCTAGTCGCTGCTTCTGCCGATGCTTTGCTGCTGCTGCATTTTTCTGTCGTCCGCTGCTAGTTGTTGTTGTTCGCTGCTACTTACTGCTGCTCAAATGTCGTTGCTACTCTACTTTAATGCAGCTGCGTCGCTGCCCCTACTTGCTGCTAGTTTCGCTACTACCGTTGCCGCTGCTGTGCGCTGCTTGTTGCTGCTGGTGGCCATGGCCATGGCTAGCATGTGTGCACGCTTGTTGTGTGCGTTGAGTGTGTGCGTGCTGTGTGTTTGGTGTGTGCACTGTAGCGCATGCTAGCTTTAGCAAATCTACACTGGTTGCCAATTTGTAAATCAGCAAAACAACAACAAAACTTTTCCGGACATGGAAAAAAATATATGGATATGTAGTACACTTGTCAAGGTTCAAAACATTTCATTGGACCAAATTCAAAAGATGTGAGGTTTAAATGCTATGAAAATGACAAAAGTCTAAGTTCTGTTAAGTGAAAGACTGAAAACAGCTCTATTTTCATGGCTACTTTAGAGCTGTTGATGATCAAGCTAACGAACTCTAATATGGATAAAAGTGATACTAACATGTAGATCGCAGAAAAATGCTCACAACTGATATAAGGCACAAAATCATAGGATGTACAGATCAATAGCAATAGCCTCCGGAAAACGGCTAAGTGGTGTTTAAAACTAAGGGCTTCTCAGACTTAGCAGAATTTCGAATATTTTCAGAGAACTTCGGAAATTCATAGGAATTTAGCCGTAGCCCGGATCGAAAAACTTTCTACATGAAAGTTGCTCAGAATGACGAGTCGAACCAGCATATGCTACCCACATACCGACCGGATACCTCTAACTATTCGAACCTGGAACATTCCCCCTCCGGTCACCTGACCGACATTTGTCCGGAACGGGGAAAACTTTCCCGGATGGGTTCCCCCTTCCTCGGTATCGTGTAGCACTGCGTTAGGTCATCACTAGCACCGCGTATTGCCATGTTATGCTTTATGATGCTTTGATTGCTCTATTATTTATTGTGTTCCCTCCGTTACTTCTTTTCGGTAGACCCCGAGACTGCTGTCGATACCCCTATGTTTGACTACATCGACGATGACCCCTCCTTCTTGCCAGAGCAACCAGGCAAGCCCCCCCTGATCACCAGATATCGCCTACTCCTTCTCTCTACTACTTGCATTAGAGTAGTGTAGCATGTTACTGCTTTCGATTAATCCTATTCTGCTGCATAGCCTATCATTGTTGCTACAATTATTGATACCTTTACCTGCAATCCTACATGCTTAGTAGGTTGCTAATACCCCTTCAGTGGCCCTACATTATTGTCCGTCTGCCATGCTATACTATCGGGCCGTGATCACTCGGGAGGTGATCCCGGGTAAATACATACTACACTACTATATATGATATAGATGGTGACTAAAGACGGGTCGGCTCGTAGAGTACCCACGAGTGATTCACAGATTGGGGGCTGAAAGGACCTTTGTCCCAACGGCCCTCTGGGTGGATCTTTGTGGCGGAGTGACAGGGCAGGTTGAGACCACCAAGGAGAGAGGTGGACCTGGCCCTGGTCGGCGTTCGCAGTTACTTCAAGATAACACTCTTAACGAGATCTTGGTACTTGATTTGAGTCTGGCCACTGGCCTATACGCACTAACCAACTACGCGGGAACAGTTATGGGCACTCGACGTCGTGGTATCAGCCAAAGCCTTTGTGACATCAGCAACTGAGCGGCGCGCGCCGGGTTGGACCGCGTAACGCAACTTACTTTGTAATGGAGGTTGCTAGGTCTACTCACCGGCCGCGTACGCAACGTGCAGGTGTGCAATGGGCGATGGGCCCAGACCCCTACGCGCTTAGGATTTAGACCGGCGTGCTGACCTCTCTGTTGTGCCTAGGTGGGGCTACGACGTGTTGATCTTCCAAGGTCGGGCATGACCCAGAAAAGTGTGTCCGGCCAAAGGGGATCGAGAGTGTTGGGAAATGTGGTGCACCCTTGCAGGGAAGTTGATCTATTAGAATAGCCATGTCCCTCGGTAAAAGGACGACCCAGAGTTGTACCTTGACCTTATGACAACTAGAACCGGATACTTAATAAAACACACCCTTCCAAATGCCAGATACAACAGGTGATCGCTCTCTCATAGGGCGACGAGGGGAGGATCACCGGGTATGTTTATGCTATGCGATGATACTTGGTGAACTTACCATCTACTCTCTTCTACATGCTGCAAGATGGAGGCGGCGAGAAGCATAGTCTTCGACGGGACTAACTATCCCCCTCTTATTCCGGCATTCTGTAGTTCAGTCCACATATACTACCCCCTTTCATTGATACCAATGCATATGTAGTGTAGCTCCTTGCTTGCGAGTACTTTGGATGAGTACTCACGGTTGCTTTGCTCCCCCTTTTTCCCCCTTTCTATATCCGATTGTTGCGACCAGACGTTGGATTCCAGGAGTCAAACGCCACTGTCGATGACGACTGCTACTACTCGGGAGGTGCCTACTACTATGTGCAGGCCGCTGACAACGACCAGGAGTAGTTTAGGAGGATCGCAGGTAGGAGGCCTGCGCCTCTTTCGATCTATGTCGCAGTTTGTGCTAGCCATCTTATGGCAACTTGTTTAACTTATGTCTGTACTCAGATATTGTTGCTTCCGCTGACTCGTCTATGATCGAGCTCTTGTATTCGAGCCCTCGAGGCCCCTGGCTTGTAATATGATGCTTGTATGACTTATTTTATTTGTAGAGTTGTGTTGTGATATCTTCCCGTGAGTCCCTGATCTTGATCGTACACGTTTGCGTGTATGATTAGTGTACGATTGAATCGGGGGCGTCTCAAGTTGGTATCAGAGCCGACTGCCTGTAGGAATCCCTCTTTCAAACTCCTTGGCCGAAGTCGAGTCTAGTCAATTGCAAAACTTTTACTAACATGGTTATGTGGCTTACAGGCCCACGTCGCCATTGGGTGGTATTAGGATCTTTTACTCCTCGTATATACTCTGGGACTCTGATCTCTCTTTTATTCAGGTTAAATGATTTTGCTAACTCTAGCTCTAGGTTCTCGTAATTACTTCCTCTCGGAGAGACCCTCACTCCAGATGATTTCTTGGTGCATCGAAAGATTCCAAAGATACTCTCTGATGTTCTCTCTAGACTTTGTGCCCACCGCTTTTGCTATTCCCGACCACCGATAAGTCCTTACGGGTATCTACTTACGCTTGTTGTTCATACCTTCGTTCCCAGTTGCCCTTGTTATTACTTGATACCCTAAAAATTTCTTTGATATTTCGAGAATCCTTTGTGCCTACTGCCTTATAGTTCTTTGCCACATGAATACCCCTACGGATAATTCCTCGCACTTACCGAGTATCCGCTCATCCCTAGTTGTTCAGGTGTTTCACAAAAGTCTTCGAAATACTATTCGATCCTTTGAAAATCCTTAGCGGCTTATTGCTCTGCAAATACTTGTCTGCTTGCATGATGGATGCTTTCCATATGACTGGCAATATTCATTAGTCTCCTTTGACACCGTCAATTTGATCCTATTAATTCAACATGAGTGCAAAGGCACACAATTATCGGTTGATCCTTTTAAATTATCTTTCCAGCTCAGATGTCATTTTGAACATGAGCTAGTTTTTGACCCATTAAATTGTCATCGATTGTACCCCTAAGGCTATTCTACTTATCCATCCCTAATCAGAGCATTGCTTCTGATCCCTTGTCTTGGAATTCATAATTCCTTTGCATTTGAGCTTTGACTTAGTAAGTTGTTTCTATAATCTGATCTCCTTGCATTCTTTCTTCCTCTGGTTGAGTACCGATGCTCACGTCAGATTCCTTGTGGACCACCAGACCCTTTGTCGGATTTTATACGACAACGTCCTTCATATTCAATAAGCTTGTGAGCCTTTCCTCGGATACATAATGCCTTTGGTAAATTGTATCCTCTGCTTTCTCAAGCATGCTCTACTATTGAGCTTGTGTTTATTATTCTTGAAATTTATGGTATATGCTCCTAAGATTCCCCAATGGGTTGAACCTATGCCTTCCCTAAACTGTATGAACCCGAAAGTTTTCGCGAGCCATACTCTTCTATTGCTTCGCAAATAAAATTTCAACACTACAACTTTTTCGAAAACGGGAAGTGAATGAAAGGTTATGCATTGGAAGTGGCAGTCGACCTTGAACCTTTGTGTTCATGCCCACGGACACGATGAACTTATCATGAAAGCTTCTTGCAAGAATATTTAATCATTTGAATCATTCTTCCGGTATCGTAAATGGGATCCCTTGTAGTTATGGTTCCAACCATGCTAACCTTATTCAATATATCTGAAAGGAAACCATTCCATTTCCTCGTCTCTAACAAGATTAAAGTATCTGCTATAGCAAGTCAACGCTCCAATTCAGTTTCTATTCTGATTTGCCTTCGAGTATACCCTCTGGTATCTCGAGAATATCACGGAACTACATAACTTCTTATGAGTTCTTCGTCAACTATTATTCTCGCCGATTCCAATCCACCCCCGGGTTCTGAGTTAATAGTCACTCGAGAACACCGATAAGTGAATCGATTTCGCACTCTGGTTCAATAAATCTAAGTAATTTTTGTTGCTTACGAGTTAATAATCATTTAAACCATTCTTAGCCTGAGCGTGCTAAATTTTAACTATGCTACCTGGTCCTTCTTCCCGGAGCACATTTTTTGACGATGAGCTTAGCTTATGTCGCTCTTCCTCGTCATATCGATTCACCTCGAACAGCAAGCTTGATTCCGAGTTGGAGACGTATCTGTGGTTCCCATAATCTTTCACTACACCACTCCTTTTGCTTGATGCAGTAGTTGTTCGATTACTTCTTAGTGGATCGTCTCGACAAAATTTGTCGTGATCATCATCAACATTTTGACTCCTTCCAGAATATCAATCAAATTCATGATGACAAGTACCATCCTTGCCCCTCGATGACTTGTGTTATCATCGACAACATTATTGCTTTCCCTCCAACACAAACTTGTTCGTGTTTTGTGTTATACCTGGAGACCCTTACTATCCAGCAATTATTCTTCTTTACCTTGGAGTATTACCATCTTTTATGTCAAGGATGTTGTGAGAATTTCACCACCTCTTGAGAATTCTGGATATAAGTGATACTTCACCATCACCATTCCTTTCTTGGTCCCCGTGTTGTTCCTAACAGGAATACCAACAGATGGACTAGTAATTTTAAAACTTCTAGCAACCTTATTGCTTTGAAGTTAATGGTCGACATTTCATTCTTAGACCATTGGTTATCGAATCACCATTCTAACATTGATTATGCTACCTAAGTCCGTATTTCGGGTGCACCGTCAACCAATGTTTATTTGTGTATGTTTCCCTCGGGCATACATCATTATACCATTTGATCTGACAAATGTTATCTCCTTGTTCCCATAATTGTGGAAATCCATCTTTTGGGAATCCCAATGATTTGTCGCTGAGTTCATCAGCCACCTCCTCATCCCCTCCTTGGTTTATTGATGAACTCTTGTTTAGGAACTCGCTTCCATAGTTCATTTCCCTAGAATCTTACGAGGTCTTCACGTCAATTCGTGTTGTACCTTTTTATCTCAGGCATCCTAAGTCTGAGGTATCTTGACCCCAATCAGATTTGAAACTCGGTCAGATATGATGGTTGGAATATTTTCCAAGAGTTATAACATTGGTCGTTATATGACCCGGTAAGGTGGTGTCATGCCTAGCACACCTGGCCGGAGGACCTATTGTTATAGCTTCCTTTTTAGCAAGGTTAACAATTCTTTCATGAGGAAATTGTAAGACTTATTCTGTAAGTTGTTTGCGATGGATCCTTTGTGTTTCCAAAGTCTGATCTTCACCTATTGACCATGTCAATGCTATCTCGAAGCATGTCCATGGTACTCCAATTTTCAACAAGAACATTTGAAGCCCAATGCTAAATGTTTCCTGCTCGATTATCCAAACACCATTGTATGGGTAATGTCATGAAAATTCTCTCCCCCACCTAAAGAGTTTTCTACATTATATCCTGTCATGGATATCATGCCCTGCTTGTCCTTCCGAAGGATATACCCTTGAAATATGTGTTTAAACACATTTTCCTTTCCATTATTCTGTTTAATTTGATAACCATATTATCCCTTCCATTGTCTGGTTTAACCTTTCTTGAGGTCTATATGATCTAAGCAGTAATATTCTCCTGCTTATGTAAACACCTCGGTGTACAATTCTGTCAGCAAGACCCTATTACTATTGTTGAAAACATTCCGGTGACCACCGATGGACGAGAACCTTGCCTACTGGTCCGCCTCATTCAACGAGCGGGAAAATGGTTCTCTTCGTCCCTTGCCCTTGGTACCGACGTTGTTGCTGACATAACTGACCTGCTACCCTCTGACATGCCTTGCTTTCACGACCGTGCAAGATGTCACCGCTCCTACTTTTAAGCCACATGGTGGGCCATAACCCACAGTTACACAAGATCGAAACCTGACTCTCCTATACACCCCTATGGCCAAAGTAATTCCTCGCGCTTGATTCCATATGTAATTCACGGGTCACCTTCTTAGTGATCTATTCTGGTATCAGACGCAATACTTATTCTCGTTGCTCTGGACCCTTTCACACGTTGTTTCAGACATCGAACGATTATCTATACGATTGAAACTTCTTTTTATACTTTCTTATTTTGCTCGCGATGACTTTCTTGAATCTCAACTCGAGAGATGACTCTATGCCCCGTTCACGGAGATAACCCCCAAGTACCTAACATGTGTTGAGCTCCGCCTTCTCGAGTTTTCTCCCTTATCTTTTCGGTAAGTACGATGGAGATCCTGAAGGAAGAATAACAACTTCGTCACGATTCCCTGAAGCAGAGAACGAAAGACATCAACTCAAAGGATCGACTACTTCGGGAAGAGCAACCAAGATCGAGAAGATTCGTTAGAATTTCGTAACCAATTCTTTCCCCTTACCCACCTCCTAAATATCAGGACGAGATTTCTTATAGTGGAGGAGAATTGTAACGCCCGGATAATTAAGCTAAAGTAATCCCCTGCTAATGGTGCCATGTCATCACAATTATTTTTGCTAAACCTCTCTTTGATCGAAACCCAATTCAATTTGAAGTTTAAAATAAAGCCAAATAAATTATTTCTACAAACAGTAAAAAAATGTTCGCTGGGTTGCAAAAATTCACTAACTAATTTTCATGAATACACCTACATTATTTGAATTATTAAAATGCCATTACCGTATGTTAAACTGGACGAAACAGCCCCAAAATAAATCTTTTCTTTTTAAACAAAATTAAAATAAATTCAAGTAATCCCAAACTTTTTGTGGCGGTGACAAAAATTGCATGAATAATTTTGGGCCAAGTCTTTTAATTAATAAAAGTCATTTGCTTTTGGCATTAAAAGAAAACAGAAGCTAATTGAAAGAAACAAAAAAAAGACTAAAGAAAAAGGAAAAGACCTATCCTACTGTGCACTTAGGCCTTCTGCTACTAAGCAGGCCCAGCCCACCTCCATCGCCTCCTACCTCCTGTTCACAGAGGAGGGCGTGGCGCTCATCGTCCGGTGCCATGGTCGGCGATGCACACGCGTCGGGCATCCGTTGGACCTGCGGGGGAGATAAGAACGACGCCGCGAACGCCCCTGCGAACCCTAGTTCATTCACCTCTCCCCTCTCACTCACCCTCGTTGTTTTTCCCGTCGCCCGAGAGATGGTCGTCACCGCCGCTGCTCACCCGCGTGGACACCGTCCTCGAATCGCCTCCGCAGCATGTCCAGGAGGATTTTCATCGTCCGCTACGGCACCTTCACCACCGGATTGGAGCCGGGAACCCCCATCTCTATCACCCACATCGTCTTTGTCCTCGGATCGCCGTCGTCGGTCGCTTCGATCCGCCGCCGTTCGACCCACTCCGGCTTCACCAAGCTGCTCCTCGTCACTTATGTGAGCACCACGTGGTTCCCCCTCTGTTACCGCCATCAATCTCGTCGCCTAGCACTTATCCCCATGAGCTCCGGCTCGGCCGTCCGCCGCGGCCAGCGGGCTCATCACGGCCGTTTCCCCTAGCTCCCTCTATCGATGCGTGTGTGCTCTTGGAGCTAGCTAGACGCCATCAACCCACTCTGTCCATCAAACTCGTGGCCGTATGCTCGAGTTCGTCGGAGCTAAGCCACCGCTGTCATTGGACATCAACGCTGCTGTCGTATTCGTCCACCTCCGCATGGGCAACCACCCCCGCTGTGCTCGCCCGCCACAGCTTCGCGCTCACGAGCCCCTGACCGCAACCAGCCCCGCGAGCCTCCCCAGCCGTGCCCCGGCCGAGGTCTGTCCACGCCCGTGTGCGCCCAAGGTAGCGACCGGCCGCAGCCTCCTGCGCCCCGCGCGCGCCAGCCCGCACCCACGCACGGCTGCTGCCGATGGCGCGCGCCCACGCACGCGAGTGCGCATGCCCATCCGGTCGCTGCCTAGCCGCTGCTTCTGCTGATGCTTTGCTGCTGCTGTGTTTTTCTATCGTCCGCTGCTAGTTGCTGCTGTTCGCTGCTACTGACTGCTGCTCAAATGACGTCGCTGCTCTACTCTAATGCGGCTGCGCCGCTGCCTCTACTTGCTGCTAGTTTTGCTACTACGATGCCGCTGTTGTGCGCTGCTTGTTGCTTCTAGTGGCCATGGCCATGGCTAGCATGTGTGCGCACGTGTTGTGTGCGTTGAGTGTGTGCGTGCTGTGTGTTTGGTGTGTGCACTGTAGCGCATGCTAGCTTTTGCAAATCTACACTGGTTGCCAATTTGTAAATCATCAAAACAACAACAAAACTTTTCCGGACATGGAAAAAAATTATACGGATATGTAGTACACTTGTCAAGGTTCAAAACATTTCATTGGACCAAATTCAAAAGGTGTGAGGTTTAAATGCTATGAAAATGACAAAAGTCTAAGTTCTGTTAAGTGAAAGACTGAAAACAGCTCTATTTTCATGGCTACTTTAGAGTTGTTGATGATCAAGCTAACAAACTCTAATATGGATAAAAGTGATACTAACATGTAGATCGCAGAAAAATGCTCACAACTGATATAAGGCACAAAATCATAGAATGTACAGATCAATAGCAATAGCCTCCGGAAAACGGCTAAGTGGTGTTTAAAACTAAGGGCTTCTCAGACATAGCAGAATTTCAGATATTTTTATAGAACTTTGGAAATTCATAGGAATTCAATCGTAGCCCGGATCGAAAAACTTTCTACATGAAAGTTGCTCAGAACGACGAGTCGAATCAGCATACGCTACCCACATACCCGCCGGATACCTCTAACTATTCGAACCTGGAACATTCCCCCTCCGATCACCTATCCGACATTTGTCCGGAACAGGGAAAACTTTCCCGGATGGGTTCCCCCTTCCTCGGTATCGTGTAGCACTGTGTTAGGTCACCACTAGCACCGCGTATTGCCATGTTATGCTTTCTGATGCTTTGATTGCTCTATTATTTATTGTGTTCCCCTCCGTTACTTCTTTTCGGTAGACCCCGAGACTGCTGCCGATACCCCTATGTTCGACTACATCGACGACGACCCCTCCTTCTTGCCAGAGCAACCAGGCAAGCCCCCCTCCCTTGATCGCCAGATATCGCCTACTCCTTCTCTCTACTTCTTGCATTAGAGTAGTGTAGCATGTACTGCTTTTGATTAATCCTATTCTGCTGCATAGCCTATCATTGTTGCTACAATTGTTGATACCTTTACGTGCAATCCTACATGCTTAGTATAGGTTGCTAGTACCCCATCAGTGGCCCTACATTCTTGTCCGTCTGCCATGCTATACTATCGGGCCGTCATCACTCGGAAGGTGATCACGGGTATATACATACTACACTATTATATGTTATACAGATGGTGACTAAAGACTGGTCGGCTCGTAGAGTACCCGCGAGTGATTCACAGATTGGGGGCTGAAAGGACCTTTGCCCCGACGGCCCTCTGGGTGGATCTTTGTGGCGGAGCGACGGGGCAGGTTTAGACCACCCAGGAGAGAGGTGGGCCTGGCCCTGGTCGGCGTACGCGGTTACTTCAATATAACACGCTTAACGAGATCTTGGTATTTGATCTGAGTTTGGCCACTGGCCTATACGCACTAGCCAACTACGCGGGAACAGTTATGGGCACTCGACGTCGTGGTATCAGCAGAAGCCTTCGTGATGTCAGCGACTGAGCGGCGTGCGCCGGGTTGGACCGCGTAACGCAACTTCCTTTGTAATGGAGGTTGCTAGGTTTGCTCACCGGCCGCGTACGCAATGTGCAGGTGTGCGATGGGCAATGGGCCCAGACCCCTGCGCGCTTAGGATTTAGACCGGCGTGCTGACCTCTCTGTTGTGCCTAGGTGGGGCTACGATGTGTTGATCTTCCGAGGCCGGGCATGACCCAGGAAAGTGTGTCCGGCCAAAGGGGATCGAGCGTGTTGGGAAATGTGGTGCACCCCTGCAAGGAAGTTGATCTATTCTAATAGCCGTGTCCCTCGGTAAATGGACAACCCGGAGTTGTACCTTGACATTATGACAACTGGAACCGGATACTTAATAAAACACACCCTTCCAAGTGCCAGACACAACCGGTGATCGCTCTTTCACAGGGCGACAAGGGGAGGATCACCAGGTAGGTTTATGCTATGCGATGATACTTGGTGAACTTACCATCTACTCTCTTCTACATGCTGCAAGATGGAGGCGGCCAGAAGCGTAGTCTTCGACAGGACTAGCTACCCCCCTCTTATTCCGGCATTCTGCAGTTCAGTCCACATATACTACCCCCTTCCATTGATACCAATGCATATGTAGTGTAGCTCCTTGCTTATGAGTACTTTGGATGAGTACTCACGGTTGCTTTTCTCCCCCTTTTCCCCTTTCTATATCCGACTGTTGCGGCCAGACGTTGGAGTCCAGGAGCCAGACGACATTGTCGATGACGACTGCTACTACTCGGGAGGTGCCTACTACTACGTGCAGGCCGCTGACGACGACCGGGAGTAGTTTAGGAGGATCCCAGGCAGGAGGCATGCGCCTCTTTCGATATGTGTCACGGTTTGTGCTAGCCATCTTATGGCAACTTGTTTAACTTATGTCTGTACTCAGATATTGTTGCTTCCGCTGACTCGTCTATGATCGAGCTCTTGTATTCGAGCCCTCGAGGCCCATGGCTTGTAATATGATGCTTGTATGACTTATTTTATTTGTAGAGTTGTGTTGTGATATCTTCCCGTGAGTCCCTGATCTTGATCGTACACGTTTGCGTGTATGATTAGTGTATGATTGAATTGGGGGCGTCACAAGTATACTGATTGTTTCTACCATGGTGTACAGATTTTTTATCAAATTGCCATGGTCTACCAAGTAACAAGGAACATGCTTGCATAGGTACCACATCACAATCAACATAATCAGCATATGTAGAGATACTAAAATGCACACGAACAGTACGTGTTACCTTAATCTTGCCACTGTTGTTGAACCATTGGATGTAGTAAGGATGATGAGAACATCAATACCATTGTTACACCCACAGCCCCTGCTGCTATGCATACTGGACCAATTAGTAGAGCTCGCGCACGCCAATTGAATTATCAGGTACTTCCGTTTCTTGGTAATGATTCTAATGTTCATGAGAATATGATGCTGCCTAAATTGGATACATTTGTTTTGCTTACAAATGAAGGGCCTAGTTTGGACAAGAAAGATGAACCTTGGAGCAAGTTCAAGCATGGAGATGATGGCATGCGCAAGGGGATCAAGAACGGAGTTACAAGTGATGATTTCAGGACTTTGAAGCCACCATAAGGAGTGCATGAAGCCTTGGATGAAATATACAAGACGCCACTTCATAAATTTCGTCCAGAGGCTATTCTAGGTGCTGCGTCACCTTATTATCGGGCCAGGCCCATGTATTTTCGAAATACTTAAGTATAGGCTGTTTTTAGAGTCTGTATGTGTGGGGAAACAAGAGTCAGGGTTGGTTTCGGACCCCTCCTCCAAGGGCCACAAAATTCCCTCCTCTTCCTCCATATATACAGCCCTTAGGGCGTCGTTTAGACTTTGGGTTTTGTTTAGATTAAAGTTCGCCATAGCTGCAACTTCGCGTACTTCGTTTGTGTTCAACGACCAGACAAAGGCGTCACAGAACCCCACCTTTGATCAATAAAGCTTTCCTCTTATATTCGCAATATCCAGATTGCAATCTTAGTTTCTTGCTTGTTCTTCGTTTGCCTACGGGAAATAGACCTTCGTGGTCAGGTTGATCGTGCTCCGGCGTGGTCAATAACCTCTCGGAGTTGGTTTAGCGATTGCTAAGGCGCGACGTCCTCGCACGTTCGTAGTCAGATCGTCAAAGTCGACTTCCTCCAAAACGATAGCCACCATCTCATCGAAAGACGGAGAAGACCGGCTACCCTTGTATCATCCTTAGTTGTCCGTGGATCATGTATCTTTTCTTATGTACTCGAGGATCTAGCACATGTGTGACTTATTTGTGCTGGTTTAGTGTTTCCTCTTGTGTTTCCCCTTGTCTTTTCCCTCGTTTCCCTCCTCATGTTCTTCGTGTTCATCGTGGGATCCACTCCTTTCGTGAAAGATCGGCTGATTAGGGTTCCACCCTACATCATCTTGGTATAAAGAGCCACGTTGATCACGATTTCGGAGCCTCCCCTCTTTGTTTTCTAGCCTAATTTTGTTTATTTTGTCCCTAATTCAAAAATTCCCCGCAAAAATAGCCCCCAAATTTTTTTTTGTGATTTGTTGGTGTGAAGAAGTTTTGTTGGATTTGATCCGTGGATTTCGTGTGTTGCAGGTAGATCTAGCTTTCTATCCACTTTTCCCCAATTTCTATCCACAAATTTCTCTGAATTTTGCCCAGATTTGACCTCTCCTCGCGAAGATCTTCGAATCCATCCACGGATCCAGAGCCCGGACATCCGGCCCTACAAGCCCGGACATCCGGCCATCAGGCCCGGACATCCGGCCCCTGGCAGCACCACTTCCTCTCCACCGCCTGTTTTCTGTCCATTTTTCGCCAAATTGTGTTCCGGTTCCCACATATACTTCCGCAGACCTCCACCACTTCCTCATAGCACCACCATATACCACATACACAACCACCGCTTAACAACTCCAACTACGACAATTTTGGTCCAACTTTGATTTGAGAATTTGAATTGCGTTACCGTGTCCTACTTGTGTTTCGGCTATTTAGGTACGGTTCGACATCAACATCACCACCGCTCATCTTCGCCACGGACGCGTCATCAACAACGACCACCTCGACTACATCTTGGTATTCGGTCCACCATTTTGACACCATACCGTAAGCAAGAAGGGTAACCTCGTCTTGGTATCGTGATACATCATTCTTGCCATTACATTGATAGCCATCATAGCCTTATTCCTTTGCATTGCTTACCCATCGAGACTAGCCATTGAGTATTGCCGGCAATGAGACTTGTGCACATTAGTGATCATACTTCAAATAGCATACATACATCATTGTTGCATATCTTGGTATCATCTCTTGTGTCACAAAGTTGTCATCGCATACACAATTGCTATCTTGGTTCGTCAAGCATTGCACGAGAAAAGAGCTCAAACAACAAAGAGCCAAACAAGCTTTTAAGCAAATGGGAAAGATAAGCAAAGAGCTTTTAAGCAAGAACCATAGCATCATACAACATTAAGATTGTCATACTCGATCGTCTTGGATCATCACATAGAAACACCTTGCATAGAGCATACTTGGGATAGAAGTCGTTGCATTTTTGCTTAGTAGGTTGTGCACAAGTCTTTGTATCCGCCTATTGTGCAATCGTGCTAGCGTCTTTCCAGTGTTGTGCAACAAGAGCATTTTTGCGGATTCCACATTTTGGCTCATCCTTGGTTGCACGACCCCGCTTATCTTTTTGCGTGTGTGTTTCCATGTACATTTTATTGCTTGGTCTACGTGTTACATTGCAATCTTGCGAATTTTTTCCAACATTATTGAAGCTCACTTATAATTGCAGAAAATTTTGTGCCACCATCCTAACCAAGCTCCACCATAAGATTTTACTTGTGTAGGTGTGAGAAACTGACAAGAACTAGTACCAATTGTGCTATTTCCTTGTCCTACATTGGAGTGATCATCGATCCACTTTCAACTTCGGTCAAGGTACATTTGGTATTCGTTCTTCTCTTTCTACCACTCACATTTTTCTTGGAATGATGGATAGGCCAAGTACTTCTACCAACCCACTCTTCATTGAGCACGACGACGACATGAACTCCTACGTCACCAAGAGCAACCTCTTTGGTGCACAACGTGCTTTGCATCAAGAGCAACAAGCAATGAGTGAACGCATTGACAACCTCGCCGCCGACCTGCGACTCTTCAAGCAACGTACAAGGGACTACTTCGACCACAAGCTCGACGATCGCAAGCAAGAGAATGACACAAGGATGGACGAGATTCGTGCTTTGCTGCTCAACCGCTCTTATTTCACTTCGTCCTCTTCAAGAAGGACCCGCTCAAGTCGACACCCCGACTTCACCCTCACCGGCTCAAGTACACCGACATCGAACACTCTTCGCCATGCCGCGTGCAATGATCGCCAGGCAAGCCTCAATCCTCTACGCGACACCGACTCTCAAGAGCACCAACAACGTCAAACCCAAGAGGCTTTTGCACTAGCACGAGAACGGCAACGACAACGCCAACATGAAGAGGAAGAGCGAGCGTGTTTACTCCAAGATGCACAAGATACCGAGGCACAACGCCAAGAACAACAACTCCGTGAAACTCAAGCACTTGCGGCGCAACAAGCCCTCTGAGATTCAAGTCGAGCCGTAGCCAACCGAGGTCGACAAGCTTGTGAACAAGAAGAAGCACTTCACGAAGAAGTTCAAGAACAAAGATTTCAAGCTCGCGTGCATCGTCAAGTTCCTCCTCGAGCTCGACAAGCTCCTCCACAAGCTCGCCAAGAACATCAAGTTCATCAAGAGCATGAAGACAATGGAATTCATCCACGACAAGAGCAACATGAGGTTCACAACCCTCCTCACCAAGAGCAACACGAGCTTGACAATCATCAACAACATGGGCATCATCATCCCCGACCCCAACACAATGAAGAGCAATGCTACGGCAAGCTCAAGTTCACCATGCCCAAGTTCAACGGAAGCAACGACCCCGAAGAGTACGTATCATGGGCATTGAAGGTCGACAAAATCTTCCGTTTGCACAACTTTGAAGAAGAGAAGAAGATCGCAATGGCATCCCTTGAGTTCCAAGACTATGTCCTCATTTGGTGGGAACAAGTTATCGAGCGTCGAGAGGCAAGAGGTGAACCACCCATCACTACTTGGGCGCAAATGAAGGATGTCATGAGAGCACGCTTTGTGCCTACCTACTACAACCGCGACCTCTTCAAGAAACTCCAACTACTCAAGCAAGGAACCAAGAGCATTGAAGAGTACTGCAAGGAGATGGAGATTGCCATGATAAGAGCCAATGTCATGGAACACGACGAGCAAACAATGGCACGTTTCTTGAATGGACTCAACCATCCTATCAAGAAGATCGCCGATTTCCAACCATACTCGAACCTCATCGAGCTAGTGCATCAAGCTACAAATGCGGAACGTCAAGTGCAAGACGATTTCAAGTATGCCAAGTTCTCATCAAGTTCTACGGCTTCTCCAACAACCAAGCTTCAACGACTCCAATGCTGTATACCAAGCCTTCTACAAGCAACGTCGACAAGTCGAGTTCCAAGAAAGCTTCGTCAACTCCAAGTCATCCTACTACTACAAGCAACTTCAAGCCGAGAGCTTCATCATCATCAACCCCCACTGATGAGACCGTCAACACAAGTTCCTTCAGATGCTTCACATGCGGAGGCCGAGGCCACAAGTCCTATGAGTGCACCAACAAGCGGACCATGATCCTCAATGACGATGGCACCTACGACTCGATGAGTGAAGGAGAAATGGACGCTCTTGAGCAAGTCGCCATGCACCGGCAAGTGAATGATGAAGAGGAACAAGTCTTTTGCGATGAAGATTCAAGTCGCGCTCTTGTTGTCTCCAAGGTCTTGACTTTCCAACATCACCAAGAAGAAGACCAAAGATGCCACATATTCCACACCAAGGCTGGTATCAATGGAAGATCCGTCAAGGTCATCATCGATGGAGGGAGTTGTCATAATCTCGCAAGTGAAGAACTTTGCTCCAAGCTCCAATTGCCCATGACGAAGCACCCGCATCCATACAAAGTGCAATGGCTTAGCGACTCCGACACTATCCAAGTCAAGCATCGAGTACAAGTCTCCTTCAAAATTGGCGCCTACGAAGACAGCTTAGAGTGTGATGTCGTCCCAATGACCGTTTGCCACCTTCTCCTTGGACGCCCATGCCAATTTGATAGAGGAGTCATCCACAACGGTCGAACGAACCACTACATCTTCAAGATGAAGGGCAAGGAGTACGTACTCCGTCCCATGTCTCCAAGCCAAGTTGTCGCCAACAAGCAAGCCACCCATCATGGAGATAATAGTGAGAGAGCGAGCCACCAAAAGCCCAAATCAAGCACCTCCATGATGAGCGAAAAGAAGAACTTAGTCCTAATTGCCACCAAAAGTGGGATAAGAGGAGTGTGCGAGAACCCATCTAGTGTCCTACACTATGTCCTTTTGTGCAAGGACAATGAACCACAAATTAACACCTCTCACACTCTTCCTCTAGTGTTGTCTTCTCTTTTGCAGGAATTTCTTGATGTTTTCCCCGACGAGCTACCTCCGGGACTACCTCCACTATGAGGCATCGAGCACTGCATCGACCTCATCCCTGGAGCACCTCTTTCGAACAAAGCCCCCTACCGCGTCAACCCCGAAGAAACCAAAGAAATACAAAGGCAAGTAAAGCATCTCATAGACCATGGATATGTGCGTGAAAGTTTGAGCCCTTGTGTCGTCCGGTCATTCTTGTGTCAAAACAAGACGGTAGCTTTTGCATGTGCTCCGATTGTAGACCTATCAATGCTATCACCGTTCGTTATAGGTATCCCATTCCACGCCTTGATGATATGCTTGATGAACTTGGCGGTGCCACTATCTTTTCAAAAATTGATCTTAAGAGTGGTTACTATCAAATCTGCATACAAGAGGGTGATGAATGGAAAACCCTTTCAAAATCAAGTTTGGGTTGTATGAGTGGTTAGTCATGCCTATGGGTCTACCGGAAGCACCGGCTACTTTTATGCGTCGTATGAATCATGTTTTTCGCCCTTTCATTGTTGTGTTTGTTGTGGTCTACTTCGATGATATCCTTGTTTTTAGCAAGTCTCTCAAAGAGCATGCCACCCATGTCTGAACCATTTTGCAAACTCTTCGAAAAGAGCATCTCTATGCTAATATGGAGAATGCCTTTTTGGCGTTGACAAGCTCGTTTTCTTGGGTTTTGTTGTTTCCTCTAAGGTTGTTCATGTTGATGAGTCCAAGATCAATACTATTAAGACTTGGCCACAACCAACCAATTTGCAACAAGTGCATAGCTTTCTTGGCCTTGCGGGTTTCTATCATCGCTTTGTGAAAGATTTTAGCACCATTGCTTCGCCTTTGCATGCTTTGAGCAAGAAGAATGCGCCTTTTGTTTGGGGACCATCCCAAGATACCGCTTTCAATGAGCTTAAGAATTTGCTTACTCATGCTCCCGTGCTTGCTTTACCCAACTTTGACAAACCCTTTGAGATTCATTGTGATGCTAGTGGTAATGGCATAGGAGGTGTGTTAATGCAAGAGATGCGCCCCATAGCTTACTTTAGTGAGAAACTCTCCGGCGCGCAACTCAACTACCCCATATATGACAAAGAGCTATATGCTTTAGTCCACATTTTGCATGAATGAGAATACTATCTTCGCCCTCATGAGTTTATCATTCATACCGATCATGAAACGCTCAAGTATCTTAAGGGCCAAACCAAGATGAACAAGCGTCATGCTAAATGGAGCGACTTTATTGAGTTTTTTCCTTATGTCATCAAGTACATTAAAGGTAAGGAAAATATTGTGGCGGATGCCCTTTCCCGCATATGCATGCTTGTTACTCAACTTGAATTGGATGTCATTGGCTTTGAGCATATAAAAGACTTGTATGAGCATGATCCTACTTTTGCTACTCCTTATGCCAAGTGTTTGACGCACACCTCTTGGGATCGCTATTACATCAAAGATGGATATCTTATGAGAGCTAACAAGCTTTGCATCCCGAGTCTTCTCTTCGTTTGTTGCTTTTGCAGGAATCTCATGGAGGAGGCTTAATGGGACATTTTGGACGAGACAAGTCGTTCGCAACGCTCTCAAAGAACTACTATTGGCCCAAGATGTTTCGTGACGTCAACCGCTTCACCAACCGATGCTCTACATGCCGCAAAGCTAAGTCTAAAGCTCAATCCCATGGCCTTTACATGCCTATACCAATTCCATACCAACCATGGGAAGATATTACCATGGATTTTGTACTTGGATTGCCTAGGACTCGCAATGGAAAGGATTCGGTATTTGTCGTTGTGGACCGTTTCTCCAAGATGGCACATTTCATTCCTTGCAACAAGATAGACGATGCTTCACATGTTGCCAATCTCTTTTGTAGGGAAATATTGCGTCTTCATGGAGTGCCAAAGACGATCGTCTCGGACCGCGACGTCAAGTTCCTAAGCTACTTTTGGAAGACCCTATGCGCCAAGCTCGAAATCAAGCTACTCTTCTCCACGGCTTACCATCCTCAAACCGACGGCCAAACGGAGGTGACCAATCGCACACTCTCCGCTTCGAGTACTCATCAAGAAGAACATCAAGGAGTGGGAGGAGTATCTACCTATCGCTGAGTTCGCCTATAGCCGCGCAAGACACTCAACAACCGGCAAGTCCCCCTTCGAGGTCGTCTACGGATTCAAACCTTTGTCCCCATTGGACATTCTCCCTCTACCACTACAAGAGCGCATCAATATGGACGCAAGTGCACGTGTGAACCATCTCAAGAAGGTGCATGAAGATACAAGGCTCAACATCGAGCGCCAAGTACAACGACTTGTGATCAAGCTCAACATCAACAAGCACCCCATGGTATTCAACAATGGAGATCTTGTATGGCTACACCTTCGCAAGGACCGCTTCCCCAACGAACGCAAGTCCAAACTTCGACCACGCGCAGATGGACCCTTCAAGGTGCTCGAACGCTACAGCAACAGCGCCTACAAGATCGACATCCCACGTGACAAGTACTCCGTGAGCGACATCTTCAACATCAAAGATCTCTCACCCTACCATGGTGATGAGGATTTCGATCCGAGGACGGATCTTCCCCAAGGGAGGGGAGATGATGCGGAGCATCCCACGATCATCCCCATGTATGCACCTACACCTCCAACGACACCACTTGGACCAATGACAAGAGCCCGAGCCAAGGCTATCGAAGATGAGGTGAACTCACTCCTCTCCGAACTCCCACTTTCGATGCATGAGACATGGCTACTACCTAAGTCCGAGTTGTTGTGCATGATTAGGTATCAAAAGGATCCTCCCGGAGATGCACATGAAGATGTACAAGCCCCCAAGTTCACGGATGAAGAAAACCAACGGAAGGAGTCAAGGACACCTCCCAGGCCCCGGACATCCGGCCACGACCCCGGACGTCCGGCCCTTGGAGCTTCACCCACCACAGCCACTCAGCCGCCAGGACACTACAGGCCGCGGACATCCGGCCTCGCCAGCCCGGGCATCCGGCCCTTCCCAAGCCCCCGGATATCCGGCCTCTAGCCCATAAATTCTGACGCCTCCGAACCCGAGAGCAACAAACCAGTCGCTCCAACCCGGACATCCGGCCTCCTCAGCCCGGACATCTGGCCTCGCGTGAAAGCCCGGACATCCGGCCCAACGCCCGAATGTCCGGCCTCCCCTGTCTGCGCACAATGAAGGGCCGAGGCCCGTGTACCCCTTCACCCCCCTAGACTATATATACTCCTCCTCGTCCTACTTTCTAGGGTTAGCAAAGGATTAGCTCATATTTTGTGTGAGAGCTTTGCTCATCCACTTGGATACCTTCTCCTTGGAGATTCGAGCCTCCACCAGAGAAGATCCCCCAAGCGGATTCAAGACCCCGTTTAGGGAAGAACTCAAGACCTCCTCATGGAGAAGACCGGCTACCCTTGTATCTGTTGGGTTTCGTAGTAATTTCAAAAAAATTCCTACGCACACGCAAGATCATGGTGATGCACAGCAACGAGAGGGGAGAGTGTGATCTACGTACCCTTGTAGATCGACAACGGAAGCGTTAGCACAACGTGGTTGATGTAGTCGTACGTCTTCACGGCCCGACCGATCCAAGCACCATTACTCCGGCACCTCCGAGTTCTTGGCACACGTTCAGCTCGATGACGATCCCCGGGCTCCGATCCAGCAAAGCTTCGGGGATGAGTTCCGTCAGCACGACGGCGTGGTGACGATCTTGATGTTCAACCGTCGCAGGGCTTCGCCTAAGCACCGCTACAATATGACCGAGGTGTAATATCGTGGAGGGGGGGCACCGCACACGGTTAAGGAACGATCACGAAGATCAACTTGTGTGTCATGGGGTGCCCCCCTGCCCCCGTATATAAAGGAGCAAGGGGGAGGGGGCGGCCGGCCTAGGAGGGGCGCGCCAAGGGGAGTCCTACTCCCGTCGGGAGTAGGGCTCCCTCCTTCCTTGTTGGAGTAGGAGAAGGGGAAAGAGGGGGAGAGAAAGAAGGAAAAGGGGGCTGCGCCCCTTGTCCAATTCGGACCAGAGGGGGGGGCGCAGGCCTCCTTCCTTTTGGCCTCTCTCCTCTATTCCCGTATGGCCCAATAAGGCCCATATACTCCCCGACGAATTCCCGTAACTCTCCGGTACTCCGAAAAATACCCGAATCACTCGGAACCTTTCCGATGTCCGAATATAGTCGTCCAATATATCGATCTTTACGTCTCGACCATTTCGAGACTCCTCGTCATTTCCCCGATCCCATCCGGGACTCCGAACTCCTTCGGTACATCAAAACTCATAAACTCATAATATAATTGTCATCGAAACCTTAAGCGTGCGGACCCTACGGTTCGAGAACAATGTAGACATGACCGAGACACGTCTCTGGTCAATAACCAATAGCGGGACCTGGATGCCCATATTGGCTCCTACATATTCTACGAAGATCTTTATCGGTCAGACCGCATAACAACATACGTTTGTTCCCTTTGTCATCGATATGTTACTTGCCCGAGATTCGATCATCGGTATCCAATACCTAGTTCAATCTCATTACCGGCAAGTCTCTTTACTCGTTTCGTAATACATCATCTCGCAACTAACTCATTAGTTGTAATGCTTGCAAGGCTTATGTGATGTGCATTACCGAGAGGGCCCAGAGATACCTCTCCGACAATCGGAGTGACAAATCCTAATCTTGAAATACGCCAACCCAACATGTACCTTTGGAGACACCTGTAGAGCACCTTTATAATCACCCAGTTACGTTGTGACGTTTGGTAGCACACAAAGTGTTCCTCCGGCAAACGGGAGTTGCATAATCTCATAGTCATAGGAACATGTATAAGTCATGAAGAAAGCAATAGCAACATATTAAACGATCGGGTGCTAAGCTAACGGAATGGGTCATGTCAATCAGATCATTCATCTAATGATGTGATCCCGTTAATCAAATAACAACTCTTTGTTCATGGTTAGGAAACATAACCATCTTTGATTAACGAGCTAGTCAAGTAGAGGCATACCAGTGACACTCTGTTTGTCTATGTATTCACACATGTATTATGTTTCCTGGTTAATACAATTCTAGCATGAATAATAAACATTTATCATGATATAAGGAAATAAATAATAACTTTATTATTGCCTCTAGGGCATAGTTCCTTCAGTCTCCCACTTGCACTAGAGTCAATAATCTAGTTCACATCGCCATGTGATTTAACAGCAATAGTTCACATCACCATGTGATTAACACCCATAGTTCACATCGATATGTGATCAACACCCAAAGGGTTTACTAGAGTCAGTAATCTAGTTTCACATCGCTATGTGATTAACACCCAAAGAGTACTAAGGTGTGATCATGTTTTGCTTGTGAGATAATTTTAGTCAACGGGTCTGTCACATTCAGATCCGTAAGTATTTTGCGAATTTCTATGTCAACAATGCTCTGCACGGAGCTACTCTAGCTTATTGCTCCCACTTTCAATATGTATCTAGATCGAGACTTAGAGTCATCCAGATCTGTGTCAAAACTTGCATCGACGTAACCTTTTACGACGAACCTTTTTGTCACCTCCATAATTGAGAAATATTTCCTTATTCCACTAAGGATAATTTTGACCGCTGTCCAGTGATCTACTCTTAGATCACTATCGTACTCCCTTGCTTAACACAGTGTAGGGTATACAATAGATCTGGTACATAGCATGACATACTTTATAGAACCTATGGATGAGGCATAGGGAATGACTTCCATTTTATTTCTATATTCTGCCGTGGTCGAGCTTTGAGTCTTACTCAATTTCACACCTTGTAACACAGGCAAGAACTCTTTCTTTGATTGTTCCATTTTGAACTACTTCAAAATCTTGTCAAGGTTTGTACTTATTGAAAAAACTTATCAAGCGTCTTGATCTATCTCTATAGATCTTGATGCTCAATATGTAAGCAGCTTCACCGAGGTCTTTCTTTGAAAAACTCCTTTCAAACACTCCTTTATGCTTTGCAGAATAATTCTACATTATCTCTGATCAACAATATGTCATTCACATATACTTATCAGAAATGTTGTAGTGCTCCCACTCACTTTCTAGTAAATACAGGCTTCACCGAAAGTCTGTATAAAACTATATGCTTTGATCAACTTATCAAAGCGTATATTCCAACTCCGAGATGCTTGCACCAGTCCATAAATGGATCGCTGGAGCTTGCATATTTTTTTAGCACCTTTAGGATTGACAAAACCTTCTTGTTGCATCACATACAACTCTTCTTTAATAAATCCATTAAGGAATGCAGTTTTGTTTATCCATTTGCCAGATTTCATAAAATGCGGCAATTCCTAACATGATTCGGACAGACTTAAGCATAGATACGAGTGAGAAACTCTCATTGTAGTCAACACCTTGAACTTGTCGAAAACTTTTGCGACAATTCTAGCTTTGTAGATAGTAACACTACTATCAGTGTTCGTCTTCCTCTTGAAGATCCATTTATTATCAATGGCTTGCCGATCATCGGGCAAGTCCACCAAAGTCCACACTTTGTTCTCATACATGGATCCTATCTCAGATTTCATGGCATCAAGCCATTTATCGGAATCTGGGCTCATCATCGCTTCCTCATAGTTCGTAGGTTCGTCATGGTCAAGTAACATGACCTCCAGAATAGGATTACCGTACCACTCTGGTGCGGATCTCACTCTGGTTGACCTACGAGGTTTGGTAGTAACTTGATCCGAAGTTACATGATCATCATCATTATCTTCCTCACTAATTGGTGCAGGAGTCACAGGAACAGATTTCTGTGATGAACTACTTTCCAATTATGGAGCAGGTACAGTTACCTCATCAAGTTCTACTTTCCTCCCACTCACTTCTTTCGAGAGAAACTCCTTCTCTAGAAAGGATCCATTCTTAGCAACGAATGTCTTGCCTTCGGATCTGTGATAGAAGGTGTACCCAACTGTCTCCTTTGGGTATCTTATGAAGACATATTTCTCCGATTTGGGTTTGAGCTTATTAGGATGAAACTTTTTCATATAAGCATCGCAACCCCAAACTTTAAGAAACGACAACTTTGGTTTCTTGCCAAACCACAGTTCATAAGGCGTCGTCTCAATGGATTTTGATGGTGCCCTATTTAACGTGAATGCAGCTGTCTCTAATGCATGACCCCAAAACGATAGTGGTAAATCGGTAAGAAACATCATAGATTGTACTATATCCAATAAAGTACAGTTATGATGTTCGGACACACCATTATGCTGTGGTGTTCCAGGTGGCATGAATTTGTGAAACTATTCCACTTTGTTTTAATTGAAGACCAAACTCGTAACTCAAATATTCGTCTCCGCGATCAGATCGTGGAAACCTTATCTTCTTGTCACGATGATTTTCCACTTCACTCTGAAATTCTTTGAACTGTTCAAATGTTTCAGACTTATGTTTCATCAAGTAGATATCTCCATATCTGCTCAAATCATCTGTGAAGGTCAGAAAATAATGATACCTGCTGCAAGCCTTAATATTCATCGGACCACATACATCAGTATGTATGATTTCCAACAAATCTGTTGCTTGTTTCATTGTTCCGGAGAACGGCGTTTTAGTCATCTTGCCCATAAGGCATGGTTCGCAAGCATCAAGTGATTCATAATCAAGTGATTCCAAAAGCCCATCAGCATGGAGTTTCTTCATGCGCTTTACTCCAATATGACCTAAACGGCAGTGCCACAAATAAGTTGCGTTATCATTATTAACTTTGCATCTTTTGGTTTCAATATTATGAATATGTGTATCACTATGATCGAGATCCAATGAACTTGTTTCATTGGGTGTATGACCATCGAAGGTTTTATTCATGTAAACAGAACAACAATTATTCTCTGATTTTAATGAATAACCGTATTGCAATAAACATGATCAAATCATATTCATGCTCAACGCAAAAACCAAATAATACTTATTTAGGTTCAACACTAATCCCAAAAGTATAGGGGAGTGTGTGATGATGATCATATCAATCTTGGAACTACTTCCAACACACATCGTCACTTCACCCTTAACTAGTCTCTGTTTATTCTGCAACTCCTGTTTCGAGTTACTACTCTTAGCAACTGAACCAGTATCAAATACCGAGGGGTTGCTATAAACACTAGTAAAGCACACATCAATAACATGTATATCCAATATACCTTTGTTCACTTTGCCATCCTTCTTATCCGCCAATCACTTGGGGTAGTTCCGCTTCCAGTGACCAGTCCCTTTGCAGTAGAAACACTTAGTCTCAGGTTTAGGACCAGACTTGGGCTTCTTCACTTGAGCAGCAATTTGCTTGCTGTTCTTCTTGAAGTTCCCCTTCTTCCCTCTGCCCTTTTCTTGAAACTAGTGGTCTTGTCTACCATCAACACTTGATGTTTTTCTCGATTTCTACCTTCATCAATTTCCGCATTACGAAGAGCTTGGGAATCGTTTCCGTTATCCCTTGCATATCATAGTTCATCACGAAGTTCTACTAACTTGGTGATGGTGACTAGAGAATTCTGTCAATCACCATCTTATCTGGAAGATTAACTCCCACTTGATTCAAGCGATTGTAGTACTCAGACAATCTGAGCACATGCTCACTAGTTGAGCGATTCTCCTCCATCTTTTAGCTATAGAACTTGCTGGAGACTTCATATCTCTCAACTCGGGTATTTTCTTGAAATATTAACTTCAACTTCTGGAACATCTCATATGCTCCATGACGTTCAAAACGTCTTTGAAGTCCCGATTCTAAGCCGTTAAGCATGGTGCACTTAAACTATCAAGTAGTCATCATATTGAGCTAGGCAAACGTTCATAACGTCTGCATCTGCTCCTGCAATAGGTCTGTCACCTAGCGGTGCATCAAGGACATAATTCTTCTGTGCAGCAATGAGGATAAACCTCAGATCATGGATTCAATCCGCATCATTGCTACTAACATCTTTCAACACAATTTTCTCTAGGAACATATCAAAATAAACATATGAAAGCAACAACGCGAGCTATTGATCTACAACATAGATATGCTAATACTACTAGGACTAAGTTCATGATAAATTAAAGTTCAATTAATCATATTACTTAAGAACTCCCACTTAGATAGACATCCCTCTAATCTTCTAAGTGATCACATGATCCATATCAACTAAACCATGTCCGATCATCACGTGAGATGGAGTAGTTTCAATGGTGAACATCACTATGTTGATCATATCTACTATATGATTCACGCTCGACCTTTCGGTCTCCGTGTTCCGAGGCCATATCTGTATATGCTTGGCTCGTCAAGTATAACCTGAGTATTCCACGTGTGCAACTGTTTTGCACCCGTTGTATTTGAACGTAGAGCCTATCACACCCGATCATCACGTGGTGTCTCAGCATGAAGAACTTTCGCAACGGTGCATACTCAGGGAGAACACTTCTTGATAATTAGTGAGAGATCATCTTAAAATGCTACCGTCAATCAAAGCAAGATAAGATGCATAAAAGATAAACATCACATGCAATCAATATAAGTGATATGATATGGCCATCATCATCTTGTGCTTGTGATCTCCATCTTCGAAGCACCGTCATGATCACCATCGTCACCGGCGCGACACCTTGATCTCCATCATAGCATCGTTGTCGTCTCGCCAATCTTATGCTTCTACGACTATCGCTGCCGCTTAGTGATAAAGTAAAACATTACAAGGCGATTGCATTGCATACAATAAAGCGACAACCATATGGCTCCTGCCAGTTGCCGATAACTCGGTTACAAAACATGATCATCTCATACAATAAAATTTAGCATCATTTCTTGACCATATCACATCACAACATGCCCTGCAAAAACAAGTTAGACGTCCTCTACTTTGTTGTTGCAAATTTTACGTGGCTGCTACGGGCTTAGCAAGAACCAATCTTACCTACGCATCAAAACCATAACGATAGTTTGTCAAGTTGGTGTTGTTTTAACCTTCGCAAGGACCGGGCGTAGCCACACTCGGTTCAACTAAAGTTGGAGAAACTGTCACCCGCTAGCCACCTTTGTGCAAAGCACGTCGGGAGAACCGGTCTCGCGTAAGCGTATGCGTAATGTCGGTCCGGGCCGCTTCGTCCAACAATATCGCCGAACCAAAGTATGACTTATATCGCCCACAACTCACTTGTGTTCTACTCGTGCATATAACATCAACACATAAAACCTAGGCTCGGACGCCACTGTTGGGATTCGTAGTAATTTCAAAAAAATTCCTACGCACACGCAAGATCATGGTGATGCACAGCAACGAGAGGGGAGAGTGTGATCTACGTACCCTTGTAGATCGACAACGGAAGCGTTAGCACAGCGTGGTTGATGTAGTCGTACGTCTTCATGGCCCGACCGATCCAAGCACCGTTACTCCGGCACCTCCGAATTCTTGGCACACGTTCAGCTCGATGACGATCCCCGGGCTCCGATCCAGCAAAGCTTCGGGGATGAGTTCCGTCAGCACGACGGCGTGGTGACGATCTTGATGTTCAACCGTCGCAGGGCTTCGCCTAAGCACCGCTACAATATGACCGAGGTGTAATATCGTGGAGGGAGGGCACCGCACACGGTTAAGGAACGATCACGAAGATCAACTTGTGTGTCATGGGGTGCCCCCCTGCCCCCGTATATAAAGGAGCAAGGGGGAGGGGGCGGCCGGCCTAGGAGGGGCGCGCCAAGGGGAGTCCTACTCCCATCGGGAGTAGGACTCCCTCCTTCCTTGTTGGAGTAGGAGAAGGGGAAAGAGGGGAGAGAAAGAAGGAAAAGGGGGCTGCGCCCCTTGTCCAATTCGGACCAGAGGGGGGGCACAGGCCTCCTTCCTTTTGGCCTCTCTCCTCTATTCCCGTATGGCCCAATAAGGCCCATATACTCCCCGGCGAATTCCCGTAACTCTCCGGTACTCCGAAAAATACCCGAATCACTCGGAACCTTTCCGATGTCCGAATATAGTCGTCCAATATATCGATCTTTATGTCTCGACCATTTCGAGACTCCTCGTCATGTCCCCGATCCCATCCGGGACTCCGAACTCCTTCAGTACATCAAAACTCATAAACTCATAATATAATTGTCATCGAAACCTTAAGCGTGCGGACCCTACGGTTCGAGAACAATGTAGACATGACCGAGACACGTCTCTGGTCAATAACCAATAGCGGGACCTGGATGCCCATATTGGCTCCTACATATTCTACGAAGATCTTTATCGGTCAGACCGCATAACAACATACGTTTGTTCCCTTTGTCATCGGTATGTTACTTGCCCGAGATTCGATCGTCGGTATCCAATACCTAGTTCAATCTCGTTACCGGCAAGTCTCTTTACTCGTTCCGTAATACATCATCTCGCAACTAACTCATTAGTTGTACTGCTTGCAAGGCTTATGTGATGTGCATTACCGAGAGGGCCCAGAGATACCTCTCCGACAATCGGAGTGACAAATCCTAATCTCGAAATACGCCAACCCAACATGTACCTTTGGAGACACCTGTAGAGCACCTTTATAATCACCCAGTTACGTTGTGACGTTTGGTAGCACACAAAGTGTTCCTCCAGCAAACGGGAGTTGCATAATCTCATAGTCATAGGAACATGTATAAGTCATGAAGAAAGCAATAGCAACATACTAAACGATCGGGTGCTAAGCTAACGGAATGGGTCATGTCAATCAGATCATTCATCTAATGATGTGATCCCGTTAATCAAATAACAACTCTTTGTTCATGGTTAGGAAACATAACCATCTTTGATTAACGAGCTAGTCAAGTAGAGGCATACTAGTGACACTCTGTTTGTCTATGTATTCACACATGTATTATGTTTCCTGGTTAATACGATTCTAGCATGAATAATAAACATTTATCATGATATAAGGAAATAAATAATAACTTTATTATTGCCTCTAGGGCATATTTCCTTCAGTATCGTCCTTAGTTGTCTGTGGATCGTGTATCTTTTCTTATGTACTCGAGGATCTAGCACATGTGTGACTTATTCGTGTTGGTTTAGTGTTTCCTCTTGTGTTTCCCCTTGTGTTTTCCCTCGTTTCCCTCCTCGTGTTCTTCGTGTTCATCGCGGGATCCGCTCCTTTCGTGAAAGATCGGTCGATTATGGTTCCACCCTACATCACAACTTTTGAACATAACTTGAAACTCTAAAGGACTAGACACTAAGACTAGTAACTAGACACGACGATGCAACCGCAAATTCAACAATGCAAAACCCTAAAAAGATTATGCAAAGGCTCAGATTGGTTCGAATATGATGAACTAACCCTAATTTTTTTGGCTTTTTCGTGGACTATAGGTATGAAGAACAGACTCGATCTAAACTATGAAAAACTATAAAATCTTTCCGAGCAACCTGGAAATCTGATACCACTTGATAGAGGCGAGGGTCCCGATCTTTCGATGAGATGGTGGCTATTGTTTTGGGGGAAGTCGATTTTGACGATATGACTACGAACGTGCGAGGACATCGCGCCTTAGAAATCGCTAAACCAACTCCGAGAGGTTATTGACCACGCCGGAGCACGATCAACCTGACCACGAAGGTCTGTTTCCTGCAGGCAAACAAAGAATAAGAAAGAAACTAAGATTGCAATCTGGATATTGCGAATATAAGAGGAAAGCTTTATTGATAAAAGGTGGGGTTCTGTGACGCCTTTGTCTGGTTGTTGAACACAAATGAAGTATGCGAAGTTGCAGCTATGACAAACTTTAATCTAAACAAAACCCAAAGTCTGAATGACGCCCTAAGGGCTGTATATATGGAGGAAGAGGGGGGAATTTCGTGGCCCTTGGAGGAGGGGTCCGAAACCAACCCTGACTCTTGTTTCCCCACACATACGGACTCTAAAAACATCCTATACATAAGTATTTCGAAAATACATGGGCTTGGCCCAATAATAAGGTGACGTAGCACCTAGAATAGCCCCTGGACGAAATTTATGAAGTGGCATATTGTATATTTCGTCCAAGGCTTCATGCACTCCTTATGGTGGCTTCAAAGTCCTGAAATCATCACTTGTAACTCCGTTCTGGCTCCCCTTGCGCATGCCATCATCTCCATGCTTGATCTTGCTCCAGTGTTCATCCGTCTTATCCATGCCAGGCCCTTCATTTGTAAGCAAAACAAATGTATCCAATTTAGGCAGCATCATATTCTCATGAACATTAGAATCATTACCAAGAAACGAAAGTACCTGATAATTTAATTGGCGTGCGCGAGCTCTAGTAATTGGTCCAGTATGTATAGCAGCAGGGGCTGTGGGTGTAACAATGGTATTGATGTCCTCATCACCTTGTTCAGCAACCGGAATGTCTATCGCCTCTTTCTTTACCATCTGTAATAGTACAAGTATAGAACCCTGGTTCATCATTCTTTATTTGGTGCTTATGTAATTCTTAAACATATGTACCTGTGAATCGAATAATGCATTGGTTGTTTGAACCTGATGGATATGAATAAAGCTATAGCCTACTTTCAAGTTTAAATTAGGTACAATTTTAAATAGCAACAATTAAATTAGGGCGAAATTACAGTGTGCAGGTCATTACGGCGCACACGGTTAATAAAGCACAGCGTGTGCGATGTACATCATAATCCAACACGGTTAACGGAGAGGGAACGTGTGTAACAATGCACATAGTTGTCATTTGCAAAGCGTGTGTGATGTCAGACACTATCACATATGGTGCGGGAAAACTAAGTGTGTGTGATTGTCTACCTATCGTACACGGTTCATAATCATGAACTTTTTGTGATGTGCCAGGCATCGTAAAACTCCTGTGCCTGGAAAGCTCTTGTGCCTGGAATCTGCCTGGTTTTAGGTAAAACCACAAAACTCCGACTGCGATGGCAATGCGAGCACAAACGAGTAGCATGGAGAAGCGTTTGGGATATTCGAGATATCGGAAATGGTTATATAGGGACGACTGTATGCATCAAGGCTCCCTATCCCCGACGGTTTCTGGGTCGTGTGGGAAGGACCCCCCTATCACCGTCACTCACTAGGCGACGGTTCCAAATGTCATCGCGGAAAGGGGTTAAAAACCGTTTGTATAGCACCGATGCATACCAGTGTATGGTGGAGACTCTCCCTCACCGATGTTTTGACTGTCATGTATGGAGCCCCGACAGACTTAAAGTCAACACGAAATGTCGTTTAATTCTCTTTATAGAAAATCTGGGGCACTCAATATTTCCTACATATTCTAACACAAGTCATGCTTAAATTCACAGAAAAATCCGGCATGACCTTTGCTAAAATAGGACATATCGAGCGCCTGAAATTTGTAGGAACGGAAATGAATCAACACTCCGGCAAAACATAGGCCACTTGGATTTTTCCTGCGATACAAATATGTCCCTTCTCTCATATATTTGAATCAATTATCATAAGCATTCGCACCCGAGCATTTCAATATATCTTATAACCTGAACATTTCATTTGGTTAAGAAGCATAACTAAATACCCTAGTTCTACTCTATTCAACACCGAGGAGTAGAGAAGGAGTAGGTGTACTTTTAGCTCACCGACTCGGGTGTAGAGGAAGTAGAGGTAGCTCGGATGATGATCACTTCAAGGAGACACGACTCTACAAAGCCTGCATATTCCACTGAGTAAAATTTTAATTAGATCATCAAATCTCATATAGCATTCTTTGATGATAAAGTGATAATGGCATAAATTCAACTAGTTCTATTAATTCAACTAGTTCGACTAAGCACTTACTAAAAATAAACTAGTTCCATTAATTTTCTTACTAAAAATAAACTAGTTCTATAGTAAAACTTTCTATTACTAAAACTATTTCTATACCTAATTACAAACTTGTAGAGGAAGGGAGGAGGGACGAAGGGAGGGAGGGAGGCGGGAGGGAGGGAGGAGAGAGGGAGGAGGCCGAGATGGCGGCAGATGGAGGGGGAGGAAAGGATGGAGGAGGGGTGGCGTATGGAGGTGGGGCAGTGACTGGAGGGGGAGAGAGGAGGGGGAGGAGGGCCGCCGGAGGGAGGAGAGAAGGGGGAGGAGGAGGAGATAGAGAGGATACCCTGGGGGCGACGGCAATGCGGCGGGGGGGGAGGGGCGAACGTCGACGGCGGCGGCGGCGGAATGCGAGAGTGAGAGTGAGAGGGGTGCGCGGCCGGTTGGAGAAGATAGGATTGGCTTAGCAGCAATGCGCTTTGGGATAAAGCGCTACCGCTAAACACCATAGCAGTAGCGCATTTCACTAGAGAAGCGCTACTGCTATCCCAATAGCAGCAGGGCCTTGTGGGAAAAAGCGCTACTGCTAGGGCTAAGCATACAAAAAACATCAAAAATACATTGGTCATCAGTGATCTTTTTGTGTAGAATCTAAATTATCAATAGGAATCTTCCCCGGTTTGCGAAGATTCCTATTGCGACCACAGATCCTACACATAGAGTTCAATGAAGACCAAGTGGTTGTGATGGTTTGAGAAGTAACATATTTAAGGTGGTAAACACCCTGTTTGCGGAGCGAGGTGGGACTAAATTAGTTGCAAATGAGTGGACTAAACATAGCACCAGCGAGGGTGGGCGAAAAGCACTGCTGCTAAGTTCAATAGCAGTAGCGCTACTAGAGAACCGGTGCTACTACTAAACCTACTCCGGTGGCAACGTCGTGGCATTTGTAGTAGTAGCGCTTTCTTTTCTAACGCGCTACTGCTACGTGTGTAGTAGCAGCGCGGTTTTTTACGCGCGCTACTGCTAAGTAGCAGCAGCGCCTTATTTTAAACCGCGTTGCTGGTAAGATTCTGTGTATAAGGTTTTCCCTAGTAGTGCAAGGCACAGGAGGGCTCTTCCTTTTCATTGACGAGATGCCGAGTCGACGTGATCAGGCTACTTCCAGTGGATAGTTGTGGTTGTTAGCCCTCAGCTTCTTAAAATGTGCTAGGTGTTACTATGTTAAGTATGTAGATATGGACGATATGGTTGTTGGCCCTCAGCCTCTTAAAATGTGATAGTTGTTACTACGTTAATGATGCGGAGCATCCTATGGACATCACCATGTCAAGAGTCCATTTGGCAAGTGACACGTGCCACATCTACTTCATACATACAAAGGTGAATCATCTCCTTTACACGTGTCCACTTGTACCTCTCGAGGATGGTATACTACTTGACCCCTCTCTCGTATGCATACGTAGGTGTGAGCGGAGCTACACATTCATCGAGGAGGAGTCCAAGAAGAAGAGAACATCTACACCATCCAAGAGGGAAGCCTGAAAGCGGAGAAGGAAGCGCCAAGAAGAAGGCAGCAGCTCCCAGGCAACCCCATGCGCACGGGCCCCTCCGACCCCGTGCCCACGGGCCTCCCAGGCTGGCGGTCCTGAAGCCCCCGTGCGCACGGGCGTGTACCGTGCCCACGGGACCCCCATGTCCACGGGCCCAACGGACCCCGTGCGCACGGGCCCTTGCGTCAGGTCTCTGGATACTCCGTGTGCACAGGCTCCACTTACCCCATGCACACGGGGCCACCTGTGTGTTGCTGCGGGCTTTGCCCATGTAATCCCCATTTCGTCCCTGCTTACCCCTTCATCCCTTGGACCTATATATACTCCTTCATCTCCTCCATTTAGACCTAGCTAAGAATAGATCTAAACACTAGAGCTTAGCTCATGTATCTCCCCTTGTGGGATTCCTCTTGAGAGAGAGACACTCCATTGGAGTTCAAGGCTTCCATTGGAGAAGATCCCTAGTGGATGAAGACCCCTCTTGAGGGAAGGATCTATCTAGATCATCAAGTCCTCATCTCCTTTATAGGATTTGGGATGAACTCTACCATGTATCTTATTTCCCTTTGATTGTTCATGTAACTTGTGGATCTTGTGTGTTTGATTGTCTAGTGGATGTGTGATTTGGACTTGTTCTTGAGTGTTCCTCTTGTTTTCCCTCTTGTGTTCATCTTGTTCTTGGGGATTCCCCCTCCAATTCGTGAAAGATCTCCACTTAGGGTTCCACCCTACACCATTTTGGTATCATGAGCCAAGGTTTCTCACGAAATTGGAGCCCCCTCTTTGTTTTCTAGCCTAGTTTTGTTGATTTCGTCCTAAATTCGAAAATTTCCCCACCAAAAATAGCCCCAATTTTTTTTTGTGATTTGTTGGTTTTGATGATGTTTTGTTGGATTTGATCCATGGATTTTCTTAGTTTCAAGTGGATCTATCTTTTCTCCACCTTCCCCTACCTTCCATCCTTCGATTTTGACCCCAATTTCGAGATTACCCACGGATCCGGAGCAGTTCGTCCGCTCACAGAGCACCCCGTGCACACGGGCCATTGGGACCCCGTGTGCACGGGTCAGACAGACCCCGTGCGCGCAACCCTTCTAGTGCGCTTCGGCCACTGTCCCTTCGACCTCCCACCCTCCCATACCACCACCATACCCCCAGCTACACCAAAGCAACGAGATCCATCCATTTGGAGCCCAGATCGGGAAGAAATCCGCCAAACCCGTGTGTCCCAGGTGACCCCGTGCCCTCGGTGTGTGTACCGTGCGCACGGCACCCCGTGCCCACGGGCCCTAGACCCTGTGCGCACGCCCCCCCCCCCTACAGCAGCCGCGAGTACTTCACCATTTCGCCCATAACTTCCACATCCGGAGTCCGATTTTCGCGTTCTTTAGCTCGATGAGTAGCTATGGACATCCCCCATCCACATAGATAGGCTCCAACACCATTTGACTCCATCAACATTTTGACATTTTGGCATCTTTGCCTAGGCCTTCCACCATATCATTCGCAAAACCACCATAGCCTTCCGCAACCTAACCCTTTTTGCTCCATTTAGCATTTGTGGTTGTTTGAGTGGTGACTTGAGTCTCTTAAGGTGTTTCGGCTACTTAGGGACGGTTGTTTCTTCATCATCCATCACCACCACTTCCACATTGCCATCTTCACTACCACCATTTGACTTTTGCCCTTGAGATTTTGAGTTCGTGGTTTTTACCGTTTCCTAAGGTGTTTCGGCTACTTAGGGACGAATCTCCATCATATTGGTATCTACATCAAGAACACCGCCACTCGCCATCTTCAAGGACGGTAACCTCGACGACACCATTGTACATTCCCCTTGCAATTGCATTGATAACCCCGAGCCCCTTTTGCGTCACTTGCCTATCGAGACTAGCCATTTGAGTATTGCCGGCAACGTTACTTGTGCACATTAGTGATCTACACCTTCCATTGCATACATACCATATCATATTGGTATCATCATATCATCTCTTGTGCCACAAGATTGTTCCCGCATATACACAATTGCTATCTTGGTTTGTGCATTTCGCATAGTGGCCATATCAAAAAAAAGAATAAGCTTTTAAGCAAAAGAAAAGAGAGTAAAGAGCTTGTAAGCAAGTGCCATAGCATCATACCACATTGCGCATAAGATTGTCATATCCGATCATCTTGGATCACCTTGAGAAGAACAACGGGAACATCATACACATAGCATACTTGAGATAGAAAGCTCATACATTTTGCATCTTATAGGTTGTGCACAAGTGTCGTATCCGCCTATTGAGCAATCGTGCTAGCATCTCTCTTGAGTTGTGCAACACGAGCATTTTTCGGGGATTCCACATTTTGTGCTCATTCCTTGGTTGCACGACCCCATTTATCTATCCGTATGTGTGTTTTCGTGTGCCACATATTGCTATTGGTCTACTTGTTTCACTTTGCGAATTTTTGAATCTTTTCCAACATTATTGACTCTTGCTAACACTTTGCATCAAATTTTTGTGCCACTATCCTCACCAAGCTCCTCCTTAAGCTTTACTTGATAGGTGTGAGTGAACAAGTCCGGTACCAATTCCACTATTCTTTCATCTCACGTTGAGTGATACGAGATACATCCTCAACTTTGGGAAAAGGTAGCTTGGTATTGTTTATCTCATTTCCTACTCACCTTTGCTCGAGTTTTGTGATGGATAGGCAAGGCATTTCACCTCCGGTCTACAACCATGACGACGAGTTCGATGCTATGAAGAACGTCATCGACGCCAACATGGACAAGCAAATGGAGGAGCTCAAGGCCCTCATCAAGAACCGCAAGCGGTCTTCCTCATCTTTGAGAAGACGCTCAAGTGCAAAGAATTTCGTGCTACCATCTCCGGCAAGTACACACAAGCATCGACATCGACAAGACCATGAAGAGCGACCTACTAGACGAGAGTTGGCTTATCTGCCACCCCCGTGCACACGGGCCCTCAACCCACGTGCACATGGGACCCCGTGCACACGGCCTACAGCACCCCCGTGCGCATGGGCCATACAGTACAACAACATCGACTACAAGGCTACGGCTTCTTCAACACCTTTGGCATCTTCGCCAAGTGACTTCACGGCATCTTCGCCTTTGGACGTACGACATCTTCGCCTACTCCACGAGCTCAAGTCCACTACTCCCTCGAGCTACTACGACCTCGACACCAACCACAAGATTCCTTTCTATGGGACTCTAGAACCCGAGGAGTATCTCGAGTGGGAGCGTTTGATGGACGACTACCTCAAGCTACATCAAGTCCCTCCCGAAGATCAAGTGAAGTGTGGTGCCTCAAGAAACTTCCACGACTACGCGTCCACATGGTGGCTTCACACACCTTCGGAGAGCTACGACATGAGTTGGCCCAAGACGAAGAGAGTTTTGCGGCGAGAGTTCGTGCCTCCAGCCTACACGGAACAACTTCTATGCCAATTGATGAACACCATCCAAGGATCCAAGTCCATCGACGAGTACTTCAAGGAGATGAAGCATGCCTTGCGACGTGCCGGCGTGGATGACCCCATGTCAATGAAGTTCCACTTCATGATGGGATTGAACAACGACATCTCCAAGCCTATCTTCCTCGAGAACTACAAGTCCCTCGACGACAACTACATTGGTGCTCTCATGGCGGAACAAGAACTCATGACGGCCAAGGCTTCTCCACCCCAAGCACACTTCTCGAAGACCAATCTCCAACACGACGAGCATGAGGCTAGTACCACCACGATGTCCAAGCCCGACGAGCTCTAGGACGATGCTCCCAAGTTCGACTTCACCGCCATCCCTCTTTGTGGCATTGATGATGTCGAGTCTCCTATGACTCTTTTTCAAAACGGTGCGGTGACGAGTTCAACTACGGAGACCTTCAACAACCAAGCTTTGGAGGCGAGCGACACGGTGGCGAGCAAGGATGATGCTTCCATCTTAGGAGGCGAGAGTGATGATGTGCCATCTTCGGCCTTCATCCATGGCGACGGCGATGAGATGGTTGAGTATGTCACCTCGACCACGGCGACGCATGATGACTTGAGTGACTTTTGCCACCATATTGAGAGTGAGAGTGACTTCACCACTAGCCCCATATATGATGTGCTTCCACAATTCCCATGTGAGGAGAGCCACAACCCCCACCTCTTGAGTGAGAAGAGTGACTCCACCATATGTGAGTTTGAGTGCACCTATTGTGAGGGAGTGAGTGAACCACCACATAGAGAGAGTGAGGTAGTTGATAGGGCATGTGAGGCCACTTTCAACACTAACAACTTGACCTCTATCTCTATTGTGTCTTCTCATTTGGTGCTAGGTCCCATATATGATGACACGCCGATTCACGATGACTACGTCCTACCTTTGGACAAGACGATGGCCATAGTGGAATATGATGCACCCCCCCACATGGTTCCATCAAGTTGATGATGATGATGACCACCATTTGGTCTTTACCACCTCACCTACACCACTTGAGTAGAATGACAAAGGTAATATAGGTGAAGGTGATGCTCTTGTCCCACTAGTGGACTATCATGACATTGATTGCTTGCATGACGTTGATCAACCTATTTCCATGCTTCATGCTAGTGTGACTTCCCCATGCGATGATTTACCCATTTATGATTAGTATGATGATTGCCATGTGGAGTCTATTAGTTGTGATGCCATGTTACATAGGATTTCTTGTGCTAATTCTCTCGGTCACATCATGTTTGCCAATCCGCTTGACTTGTCATATGCTATGCATGAGATCGACCACATGTCATATTTGCAATCTCTTCATAGTGACTATGCATATGCCATTAAGATTAACCCAATTTGCACTTATGGCATAGATGACAAGCCCATGGTTATTGGCATTTGTTTTTCTTGTGATGATATTGATATGCTACCTTTGCATTATTTATCTCATATGCCATGCCATAACCATCTACCTACGGATATGCATTGTTTTGGATGTTGTCCATTTTCTCCATATGACGTTTCCAACATTGCTCATGAGGAGACCCCCATAGTTTCCTCATACATTTTAGGAGATTTTGATTCATCCCATCCATTGCATGATCCTTATACTTGTATGCTCAATTTGCATCCCCATCATGTTATACATAATAACTATTCTTTCATGATGGATGACATGTTCTTATACCATGCATCAAATTTCTTTGAGCGATGCTTATCTTGTGCTAACTCTCACGTGCACATACACATCATGATGGATGATGTGTACATTTACCACACACACAATTTCTTTCGTTTGTGTCTCCTTTGTGTAGGTACCCATGAATTCTTGTCAACCTCGCAATCCCACGAGTTGACAAAACGAGCTCTAGAGAGCAACGATGACGTGGGATCCCATGGATTGTCTTTCCCACCGCTCTCTTCGCGCATTTCTTCTACATGGCCCTCCCTTGGCTATGGGTTATTATCCATTACCTATTCTATGCCCATCTTGCCATGTTCACTTTGCATGATATGTTCATTACGATGCCTTTGCCATGCATTCGTGACCCATGCTTTGCATTACACATGATGATTGATTCTCATACTTGTATGTGTATTTGCAAGCTTGGTGGAGACATTGCTTGTTATTGCCATGTTTGCTTTGTGCCCCATACCTATGATGATACTTTCATCTTGCTTTGTGTTTGTGCTTGTGATATGCCATGTGCATTGCCTATGCTTATTATTTGCTCACATGACATGATTGCCATGATTTCCTCTAGTATGTTGCATCTTCGCACTACTAGCTTGCACGACTTGATTCTTATGATTGCTTGCCTTATTGCATCACCGATGATTCATACTTGCTCACTTCATGCGGTTGATGACAACCATTTACATGCTTTGCATATGATTGTTATTGCTTCTTGTCATATATCTCCATGTGTTTCCTCTCTCATGCTAGATGATTTGCCATGTATTGAGTGCAATTATGCCTTTAGTCTTGATAATGAGTTTGCCCCCATAGCATTCTCACGTATATTTGGAGATTTTGACATATTCCTTATGAAGCATGCTTGTCTTACCTCTTTGCACCATATACCTAGTGCCATGAATATTGCCATTGTTGCATCATATTCTTCACGCACTTGTGCTTCTAATGATTATGTGCAAGAGAAGAGAACCATCATGATGGATGATGTGTTTATCTACCATGTGCATATGTTCTTTCTTTTGTTGTGTGCATGTGTAGGATACTTGGACTTCGTGTAAACTTCCACGTCACGTGAGTTGACAATCTGAGCTCTTGAGAGCGAACCACCTTCTACCATGATGATTCTACATCACACTTGCTTGTACTTTGGCATTGTGAAGGACGCACAAGAACATGCTTTCAAGGTGATATCCTTCTCTTTTGAGAACCCCCAAACCATGAGCATGCATATTGTGGATTGAGGGAGTCCTGCATATGCATATTGACATACTTACATTAGACTCATGCGATATTATTTGATCCTCTGTTCGGCTTTTCTTTGTGAACACCGAACAAAGCATCAGGGGCTACTGTCTATGCGGTAATATTTCTAGTACATTTTAAAACACTTACCTCAAAGCATGTTAGAAGGCTGGCATAGGCTTCAGTCAATCCGCTCTTGGCGGACTGAACCTTCTGGATCACCGCACTCATGATAGTGCGATGCTCCTCATCGATGGAAGCGCTGTGAAGCGCTTCCAGCAGATTGTCCGGTGCCTCTGGATGGACAGAGGTCACCGGCACAGGCGTTTTGCCCCTCTTAGAAGGAGGCCGCCTACTCGAGCCCGGAACCGCTGGAGGGTCCGGCACGGTGTTCGGCTGAGGGCCAAACTCGGAGCTCTCGGGGGCCCCGTCCCCGCGGCTCCCGGAGTCCGGAAGGTCGCCTTGAGGTGCCTCCAGGACTGTCTCCCCTCGATCCGGTGCCTCTTGAGACAACACCTCGGCGTCGTCGGCAAGATGAGGGGAGGTGGCGGTCGGGACTGGATCGCTATCCATGTCCGACAAGCCCAAGGAGCCGTACGATGATACATCGATACTGGCCCGTGGCGGCCTGCATAATTGCGTTCGGCGTTAGGGAAAGCAATGCGATAAAGGAATCCTAGGAGTTACTCTGGTATCCGAATACTTACGATCTCCCCGGGGGCTTGACCCTGGGCAACCACTCACCTTCGCCTTTGTAGGCGGCGGTGGAACTGTCCGGAAGGAGAGTCCTTCCCTTCTTGGACCCTCCGGCCTCCCCAGTTGGGGCGGCCTTCCTTTTCTTGTCTCCCTCAGTCGGTGGGGGAGCGTCTTCTTCTTCCTCGTCTTCGGGGGAAGAGTGCGCCGCAGAGTCATCGGACGGTGAGTCCGACGACGCTTGGCGTCGGGAACTCTTTCGGGTTCCCTTGGCCTTCTTGGTCTTCTCCGGCACCTTATAAGGGGCCGGAGTCAGCATCTTCGCCAGAAGAGCGTCTGAGGGGCCTTTGGGAAAAGGAGCCGGACAGTCGATCTGTCCGGCCATCTTCTGCCAGTCCTGTCAAAGGTACGGGAGTTTAGATCCCGCATAGAGTCAATCTATATAAAAAATAAGTATCCTGTGAAAGGTAAAGCAGCTTACCGCACTGGCTTGGCGCTTCGCGCTGAATCCTCGATCCTCAGTAATAGGGGGAGGGACCTCGGCACTTTTGAACAGCACCCTCCAGGCGTCTTCATGAGTCGTGTCGAAGAGCCTGTTCAGAGTTCGGTGCTGCGCCGGATTGAACTCCCACAAGTTGAACTCCCGTTGTTGGCATGAGAGTATCCGGCGGGTGAGCATAACCTGGACTATGTTGACAAGCTTGAGCTTCTTGTCCACCATATTTTGAATACATGTTTGGAGTCCGGTCAGCTCTTTTGAACTACCCCAGGACAGGCCCTTCTCTTTCCAGGAGGTGAGCCGCATGGGGATGCCAGATCGGAACTCGGGGGCCGCTACCCATGCGGGGTCACGCGGCTCGGTGATATAGAACCACCCCGATTGCCACCCCTTTATGGTTTCCACAAAGGAGCCCTCGAGCCATGTTATGTTGGGCATCTTGCCCACCATGGCGCCTCCGCACTCCGCCTGACGGCCGCCCACCACCTTCGGCTTGACATTGAAGGTCTTTAGCCATAAGCCGAAGTGGGGCTTGATGCGGAGGAAGGCCTTGCACACGACGATAAACGCCGAGATGTTGAGGATGAAGTTCAGGGCCAGATCATGGAAATCCAGGCCGTAATAAAACATGAGCCCCCGGACGAAGGGATGGAGAGGGAATCCTAGTCCGCGGAGGAAATGGGTGAGGAATACCACCCTCTCATGGGGCCTGGGGGGGATGAGCTGCCCCTCATCGGGGAGCCGGTGCGCGATGTCATCGGGTAGGTATCCGGCTCTCCTCAGTTTCTTGATGTCTCCCTCCATGACGGAGGAGACCATCCACTTGCCTCCCGCTCCGGACATGATTGGAGAAGGTCGAGGTGGGAAGTGCGGACTTGGGCGCTAGAGCTCGAGTGTGCGAAAATGGATGGATAAGGGAGGAAGAAGGCGTGGATAGAAAGGTGAATCCTTATCCCTTTATATGGGCGGACAAAACTAAGCGTCCCCACTTGCCTGGTAAAACTCGCTTATCCCCCAAGCGCCGCAATTGATGGCGCGGTTGGGTTACCCATGCCCGTATTGATGAGAATCCCGTAATAAGGGGACACGATCTCTGCTTTGACAAGAAGTGTCGAAAAACTGCCTCGCGTTATGTGCGGGTCTGGTTAAAAGAAACGGTTCGAATAATCACCGGGCCATGATGTAACGTCATGCTGTCAAAACAAGCCAGCAGATTAGATCTATGAAAATATTATTCTCTCTACGGTGGAATGTGGAACTTATTTTGCAGGGTCGGACACTATCCTGTATTCAAATTCTTCTATGATGTATTCGGAGAAGGAACCCGCCTTGCAATGCCGAAGACAATACTGCGCGTCGGACTCATCGTCATTGAAGCCTGGTTCAGGGGCTACTGAGGGAGTCTTGGATTAGGGGGTCTCCGGACAGCCGGACTATCTCCATTGGCCGGACTGTTAGACTATGAAGATACAAGATTGAAGACTTCGTCTCGTGTCCGGATGGGACTCTACTTGGCGTGGAAGGCAAGCTAGGAAATACGGATATGAATATCTCCTCCTCTGTAACCGACCTTGTGTAACCCTAACCCTCTCCGGTGTCTATATAAACCAAAGGGTTTTAGTCCATAGGACAACAACCAGAACATACAATCATACCATAGGCTAGCTTCTAGGGTTTAGCCTCTCTGATCTCGTGGTAGATCTACTCTTGTACTACCCATATCATCAATATTAATCAAGCAGGACGTAGGGTTTTACCTCCATCAAGAGGGCCCGAACCTGGGTAAAACATCGTGTCCCCTGCCTCCTGTTACCATCCGGCCTAGACGCACAGTTCGGGACCCCCTACCCGAGATCCGCTGGTTTTGACACTGACATCGATCATACTACTTGTGTTGCTTGCACCATGCGACTTATTTGTCATCTTGGACCCCTTGCTTGCGCACATGTTAGAGATCTTGCTTCCACTTGTCATTTTCACAATTCCATGCATCATGATATATATGCCTTGTGTGTTGCATTTCAATTCTTGGATTACTTGCTCCTATCACATGTTTGGTTGCAACAATGTCATCACTTCACATATGCCATGTCCCATTGACTGCTACATGCTTGACTTGATTGCCTCACACATATTGAACAATTGCTCCTTCCTTTGTGTTGAGTGCCATGATATCTTCACCACACCATATGCACATTATGATTGGATTGTCTTGCACTTTCCCCATGTGTTTCGACATCTCATTATATTTGGTGTCGTGAATGATTCCTATGCATACCATAGACCATTTGTTGAGTGCTTTATGCATGCTTGCTATGACCGTGAGGTAGATGCTTGTTCACTTGTCACACATATTTGCATATCGACCTCCCATTTGCATACTTGTTTCCATGATGTACTTGATTGTGCTCACCTTATATGCTTAAATGCCATGCCACACTTCTTTGTCAAACCATATGCTATGCTTGATGACAACACTTGTTGGGTGAATAACCTCTTGAATGCTTGGTTTTGCTCTTACGCCAACCACATTTGTTTTTCCAAGTGCTTGTTATCTTTTCTCCTTTTGAAGGAATTACAAGACGGTATGACATCGGAGTGTGCCCATTTGGAACTACAAGATGATGAATGCTTGGTGATCGTCCACTACTACACAGCAACATCATCTCTTTCCCATGGTGATTTGGATTTCGATCCGAGGTTGGATCTTTCCCAAGGGGGAGGGGATGATGCGGAGCATCCTCTGGACATCACCATGTCAAGAGTCCATTTGGCAAGTGACACGTGCCACATCTACTTCATACATACAAAGGTGAATCATCTCCTTTAAACGTGTCCACTTGTACCTCTCGAGGATGGTATACTACTTGACCCCTCTCTCGTGTGCATACATAGGTGTGAGCGGACCTACACATTCATCGATGAGGAGTCAAAGAATAAGAGAACATCTACACCATCCAAGAGGGAAGCCTGGAAGCGGAGAAGGAAGCGCCAAGAAGAAGGCAACAGCTCCCAGGCAACCCCATGCCCACGGGCCTCTCAGGCTGGCGGTCCTGAAGCCCCGGTGCGCACGGGCGTGTACCGTGCCCACGGGACCCCCGTGTCCACGGGCCCAACGGACCCCGTGCGCATGGTCCCTTGCATCAAGTCTCTGGATACCCCGTGCGCACGGGCTCCACTTACCCCGTGCACACGGGGCCCCCTGTTTGTTGCTGCGGGCTTTGCCCATGTAATCCCCATTTCGCCCCTGCTTACCCCTTCATCCCTTGGACCTACATATACTCCTTCATCTCCTCCATTTAGACCTAGCTAAGAATATATCTAAACACTAGAGCTTAGCTCATGTATCTCCCCTTGTGGGATTCCTCTTGAGAGAGAGACACTCCATTGGAGTTCAAGGCCTCCATTGGAGAAGATCCCTAGTGGATGAAGACCCCTCTTGAGGGAAGGATCTATCTAGATCATCAAGCCCTCATCTCCTTCATAGGATTTGGGATGAAGTCTACCATGTATCTTATTTCCCTTTGATTGTTCATGTACCTTGTGGATCTTGTGTGTTTGATTGTCTAGTGGATGTGTGATTTGGACTTGTTCTTGAGTGTTCCTCTTGTTTTCCCTCTTGTGTTCATCTTGTTATTGGGGATCCCCCCTCCAATTCGTGAAAGATCTCCACTTAGGGTTCCACCCTACACCAGTTAAGTATTTAGATATGGACCATATGGTTGTCAAAACCGTGTTACGAAGATCCTCCTTTTGTCGAATAGTGTAACCACTATATATATATATTACTCAAATGTTGTTAGCCAAGTTCTTAAATTTCCATGGAAAGTATTAATATTGTACACAGTTCATTGAGTTTAAGCGTGTGCCCGGTAGAGCGGTAGAGTAGAGGACGCCCATGTTTTGGACGTGGCGATCAGCGCTTATGTCCAGAAGGCATTTGCATATTAATTGTCCATATTGTAAATTCACATATGTGTTAGCATAAGGAAACATATGTGTAAGTTACTAACCATCGCACACGAGTACTCGCAGACGCATGGTGTGCGATGCTCCTAGCCACCGCAAGCAACTAGTTTGCAATATTCAAAGTTCTTTGTACACATAGAATCACACACGAATTAACTGTAGTAACCGTTTGTGTTGTAATTTCTCATTGCGAATAGTTCATCCGAGTGGGCTGTTTTCCGCATATCACACACATCTTGTTTACACGACTCGTTCGTGTTCTTTTGGCTCATAGCAAACAGTTCATCTATGTGAACTGTATGCCGCATATCACACACATCTTGTTAAGCTGAACCATTTATGTTGTGTTCCCTAATCAAAAATAGTTCGTCCCAGTGAATCGTATGTCGTATATCACACACGCCTTGATCTGGCTAACCATTTCTGTTGCACTCCCTAATAGCAAACAGTTCATCTGAGCGAACTGTATGTCGTATATCGCACAAACCTTGATACGGCTGCCCGTTTCTATTATTCTTCTCATTGCAAATAGTTCGTATGGATCAACCGTGTGCCCTGCATCGCACACGCAACTAAAATCTGAACCATGTTTGATGTCTTCGCCATTGCAAACGTTTTGCGTCTTTTTTGACAGTTTTTTACATCACTGATTGCGATTAATGCATCGCACACAGTTTCGTCAAAGGGTCTCTGATCGTAGTGTCGTGTTAGCAGCATCCTGTAGTTGTGCAAGTTCCAATCAGGTAGTTGAACAAAAGGTGCGGAAGTTAAGTGTTTCAAAGGCTTCTACACAATCTCACAAAAAACAAATGGAACGTCCTTTTGTAAAAGATTTGCAAGAGGTCTAGAAATTTTAAAGAAATCTTTAATAAACCTCATATAGAAACCAGCATGACCAAGGAAACTACGAATATCTTTGATATCTTTAGGACATGGCATTTTCTCAATTGCACCAACTTTAGCTTTATCCACCTCAATACCTCGTTCAAAAATTTTGTGCCCCAAGACAATACCTTCATTAACCATAAAGTGGCAGTTCTCCCAATTCAAGACAAGATTATTTTGTTCACATCTCTGCAAAACTCGATCAAGTCTGCTTAAGCAATCATCAAAAGAAGTTCTGTTAATGGAAAAATCATCCATGAAAACCTCAACAATCTTTTCACAAAAATCAAAGAATATAGCAGTCATACATTTTTGAAAGGTAGCAGGTGCATTGCATAAACCAAAGGCATGCGTCTATAGGCATAAGTTCCAAAAGGACAAGTAAAGGTGGTTTTCTCTTGATCAGGTTGTGAAATAGGTATTTGAGAGAAACCAGAATATCCATCAAGAAAACAAAAGTGTGTGTGCTTTGATAGTCTTTCTAACATTTGATCAATAAAAGGTAGAGGGTAATGATCTTTTCTAGTAGCTTTATTGAATTTTCTAAAATCAATTACCATTCCATAGCCACTAACAATTCTTTGCGGAATGAGTTCATTTTTATCATTAGGAACAACAGTATTACCTCCTTTCTTAGGGACACAGTGAACAAGACTTACCCATCTTCTATCAGCTATGGGATAGATTGTACCTACTTCCAAAAGCTTAGTATTTCAGTTCTTACCACTTCTTTCATCTTAGGATTCAAACGTCGTTGATGATCAACAACAGGTTTAGCATCAAGTTCCGTATTAATATTGTGCTTATGCCCTTAAGATCATCAAGAGTATATCCAATAGAAGCATAGTCCTTCTTCAGAATTTTTAATAATCTCTCTTATTCATGTTTTGAAAGGTTAGCACTAATAATAACATGATATATCTTTTTCTCATCAAGATAAGCATATATCAGAGTGTCAGGCAATTGCTTTAGTTAAAACACAGGATCACCTTTAGGTGGAGGAGGACCTCCTAGAGTTTCAATAGGAAAATGGTGTTTAAGGAGTGGTTCTTGTTCAAAGAAATTTTTATCTATTTCATTTCTTTCATGCAAATGCATATCATTTTCATGGTCTAGCAAATATTGTTCTAGTGGATCGGTACGAGGTACGACAATAGAAGCAAGACCAATTATTTCATCGTTATTAGCTAATTCTTTATCATGAGTTTGTCTATGAAACTTAGAGAAATTAAACCATGAGACACATCACCAAAGCTTACACTGACAGTTTCTCTCTCATAATCTATTTTAGCATTGACAGTGTTCAAGAAAGGTCTACCAAAAATTATGGGACAAAAGTCATCTTGTGGGGAACCAAGAACTAGAAAATCAGTAGAATATTTTATTTTCCCACACAAGACTTCAACATCTCTAACAATCCCTATTGGTGTGATAGTGTCTCTGTTTCCAAGTTTAATAGTAACATCTATATCTTCTATTTGAGCGGGTGCTATATCATTCATAATTTCTTAATATAGGGTAAAAGGGATGGCACTAACACTAGCACCTAAGTAACATAAACCATGATAACAATGATCTCCTATTTTAACTGAGACAAGAGGCATTCCAACAACGGGGCTACCTTTATCGTTTTCATCGGGTTTGGCAATTCTAGCAGCTTCATCACAGAAATAAATAACATGCCCATCAATATTTTCTACCAAGAGATATTAACCATAGCAACACTAGGTTCTACTTTAATTTGCTCAGAGGGTTTAGGTGCTTTAATATTACTTTTGCGAACCACGGTTGATGCCTTAGCATGTTCCTTTATTCTAACAGGGAAAGGTGGGGTTTTCAATGTAAGCAGTAGGCACAACTGGATCAACGTTGTAAACAATAGTTTCATCATTAACTTTAACCGGTTCTTTAATTTCTTCTTTAATATGGAGATGATATTTAAACCACTTCTCCTTAGGGAGATCATCATGAGTAGCAAATGATCCACAAAAAAAGGCTACTATCTCAGAGTCAAATCCATATTTAGTGCTAAACTTGTGAAAAGCATCGATATTCATAAAAGATTTAACACAATCATGCTCAAGCTTAATACCTGACTCTTTACCTTCGTCGACTCCCAATCTTTAGAGTTGGGTTTAATTCTTTCTGAAAGATCCCACCTGAATTCAATAGTCTTCTTCATAAAAGAACCGGTACAAGAAGTATTGAGCATAGATTGATTATCACAAGAAAGAGCATAAAAATTGTGAATAATAATTCTCTCGAGAGATCATGTTTGGGGCATGAATATAATATTGAATTAAGCATCCCTCAAGATAGAGCGATACTTTCTCCTTCACAAGGCAAAAAAATATATATATAATTCCGATCACGATGAACTAGATGCATAGGATATTTTTTTGGTGAAATTCCAATTTCAATCGAATCTAGTTCCAAGATCCAATATAATTGCATAGCCTATACCATGTCAATGCTTTTCCCTTCAAAGATAAAGGGAAAACCTTCTTCTTAACTTCATCTTTGGGTAAACCTGCAAGCTTAAATAATCCACAAATTGCATCCACATGGATCAAGTGCATATCAGGATGTTCTGTTTCATCTCCTGCATAAGGATTAGCTAGCAGTTGTTCTATCATACCTGAAGGAATTTCATAGCTAATATTTTCAGTAGGTGAAGAAGGTTGAGGAGCAACTCTTTGTGTTTCCGATCGTGGTGAAGATACCCCAAACAAACCCCTCAAAGAATTGTTTTCCATGGTAGCAAGTACAATAAATTTCAGCACATAGTATAAATTTTTCCTTACCGATTTCCACTTACCGAGAGCACTTCACTCCCCAGCAATGGCGCCAGAAAAGAGTCTTGGTGACCCACAAGTATAGGGGATCAATCGTAGTCCTTTCTATAAGTAAGAGTGTCAAACCCAATGAGGAGCAGAAGGAAATGATAAGTGGTTTTCAGCAAGGTAATTTCTGCAAGCAGTAAAATTGTCGGTAATAGTTAGTTTGATAGCAAGATAATTTGTAACGGACAAGTAACAGTAGCTGTAAATAAAGTGCAGCAAGGTAGCACAATCCTTTTTTGTATCAAAGGACGGGCCAAAACGGTCTCCTATAATAAGCAAAGTGTTCTTGAGGGCACACAAGAATTTCATCTAGTCACTTTCATCATGTTGGTTTGATTCATGTTCGCTACTTTGATAGTTTGATATGTGGGTGGACCGGTGCTTGGGTGTTGTTCTTACTTGAATAAGCCTCCCACTTATGGTTAACCCCCTTACAAGCATCCGCAACTACGAAAAAAGTATTAAGATAAAATCTAACCATAGCATTAAACATCATCTAATAACTACTCCATAATGCATTCCCTTAGGCCCAAAGATGACGAGGTGCCATGTAGTCGACGTTCACATGACACCACTAAGGAAATCACAACATACATATTATCAAAATATTGAACACATATCAAATTCACATGATTACTTGCAACATGACTTCTCCCGTGACCTCAAGAACAAAAGTAACTACTCACAAATGATATTCCACCAAATAAACCATATAGTAATCAACTACAGGATGTAATCAACACTACTAGTCACCCACAGGTACCAATCTGAGGTTCCGGTACAAAGATTGAACACAAGAGATGAACCAGGATTTGAGATGAGATAGTGTTGTTGAAGATGTTGATGGAGATTGGCCTCCCAAAGATGAGAGGGTTGTTGGTGATGACGGTGGCTTTGATTTCCCCTTCCGAGAGGGAAGTTCCCCCGGCGGAATTGCTCTGCTGGAGGGCAAAAGCGCTCCTGCCCAAGTTCTGCCTCGAGACGGCGGCACTCCGTCCCGAAAGTCCTCTTCTTATTTTTCCTAGGTCAAAACGACTTATTTAAAACAAAACAGAGGCGTGGCAACTCGCTCCCAGGGAGCTCCCCCGATTTTAGCCTTCGTTAGCCGTTCGATTTTGGTCAACACAGTCTTCTTTTCGCTGATGGCCGTTCGATCGTCGCTAGAAAACGTTGGTGCAGTTTTGACCGCGCGGTGAATTGTGGACAGAGAATGACCTGTGGGCTCGAGGCGGGATCCAATTGGCTGGGTTTCACATTTTTGGGTGCGCATGCAGCCTCCCCTGCCGTGCCGCGTGTGCACGTCGTGGGCGCTGTGCCATTCCCGGTTCCCGCTCGCCCCTCTCTTTCGCCTGTTGGTGCAGCTACAAGTGGGTCTACCTGCTCCTTGGTCCCACACGCCAGTCTAATGGCTGTGCCTTTTTCGTGTGAGCGTTGCCTACCGCGTCACGTCGTGTGTCAAACACACGCTGCCCGCGTCGTGCGTTACGGGGAGCAGTTGCGCAGGGATGGGCCAATGCGTGTGTAGCCGGCTTATGCACCCGCGTCTGCCCTATAGTGATGACAGGTGGACCGAAGTTGCTCCTGGTCCCATTCGTCGGTGGCCCTGGCTGCGCGTCTCGTCGCGGTCGGGAATCGCCCGTGCGCTGCGCTCGCCCTGCGGAACGTGCAAAAGGGTCAAAACCCTAGCCGCCAGTTCTCGTCAAGCGCGCGGCCCCTCTGCCTCGTCTCCTCCCTACTCCCTCCTCTCCCACGACGCTGCCCTCGAGCCCGCGCCGCCTCCAACTCGTCTCCTCCCCGCTCCCTCCTCTACAACGCAGCCGCCCTCGATGCGCCGTAAGGTACGCCGTCGACACGTCGGGGATACGCAGCGACGGAGCTCAGCCGGAGCGCAGCAGAAACCCACTCCTAACCCTATTCGCTCGATTGACAGGAGCAGGGCAACGGATTGGATCGAGGGCGCCCTAGCCTCACCGCCGTTGCACTTGGATTCGCTAGCCGCCGCGTCGAGTCACCTCCGTCCCCGCCGCGAGTCAGCTCCACCGTTGCCGCCAGGAATCCCTTCCCGACAAGGTAACTTCCTCCAAATCCCTGCTCTCCATGGTCCTACAGCCCTGCTTGATGCGTGTGTGTTGTATGCATTTACGCCACCCTTCCGATCTTCAGATCTCTATATTTGGTGAATGCGGTGTTTTGGTTTCGTCAGATTACTATCTGTATTTGGGGATTAGCTACGAATTGTTTTAGTTTGAGCGTGGATACTCGGCAGTGGTGATTTAGATATTTTTGTAGAATAGAATGGTTAACTCAGTCTATTTCTGGAGAACTGCAGTGTAGATGATATATGTATGAACGATCGTAACACTGAAAATGCAAAATTTACAGTATGGTGTAATGATGGTCGGTGGGGTGACTTTTTTTGATGGCATTGCCCAGTGCGGTTTTTGGATTTCTACTGAGTGGTACCGTGTTCTGAGATTAGTTTTTTTCTGTTGCTATCTGCAGGAAAATTCCTAGGGATTTTATTGATGGAGGCATCACTATTTGGCGCTGGATTATCCATTTTTGCAGCACCAGCAATGTTGTTTTTGTTTGGAATGGCCAGTTCTCAATTTCTAAATCGGCTATACTATACTTCTTGTGAGGTTACATTATCTTGCTTGGTTTCAGTCTATATGTAGCACAAAAATAGGTGACATGGTTGGTTTGTATGTTACACTAAGGAATACCACCATAAGGATAAGGGCATTGCACTTCTTTGTTTATATTTGGTCTGTTCCTATTCGATTTGTTGTAGTACTTAATTGCTACACCATTTCAAGTTTCTTACTATTTTCTTCTTGTTGTTTCATTGTATTCAGTTATGATATATTTTTCAACTATACAAGCACTTGGGGAAGTCGGGAAAACTGAACCAAAGACACACTTTTACTGGTGATGTTGGGGCTTTTTTTAACTGAGATGTGAAAGATGCATCTTGTTAGGAATATGCAACTTGTATTCCCATGAGGCCATAGGCCGATATATATACATGTACAGATGTGAAACATATGCAGGAAACCCCTTATATAACGGGATAAATACAAAGGGGTACATGACTTATAATATAACTCTAACACCCCCCCCTCAAACTCATGGCGGATGAACAACACTGAGTTTGGAGAGATAAAAGCCATGTTGTGCTCTAGTCTGGGCCTTCGTCAGGAAATCCGCCAACTGTAACTCGGAAGGCACATACTGAAGAGCAATAACCTGATCCTGCACACCAGCGCGTACATAGAAAGCATCAACACCAATATGCTTGGTGAGCTCATGCTTCACAGGATCACGCGCAATGCTAATAGCACCTGTACTGTCAGATAAGAGCGGAGTCGGTGTAGTGACAGAAACACCAAAATCCTGAAGTAACCACCGTAACCAAGTCACCTCTGCCGTCAAAAGAGCCATTGCTCGCAACTCAGCCTTGGCACTCGAAGGGAAACTGCAATCTGTTTCTTCGTCTTCCAGGCAATGAGAGAACCACCAAGAAAAACACAGTAAGCAGAAAGTGAACGGCGATCTGAAGGATCACTAGCCCATGTAGCATCCGAATAAGCCTGAAGCTGTAAAGAACTGGAGCGAGGAAAGAATAGACGGTGAGAGATTGTGCCCCGAAGATATCGGAGAACACGAAGGAGATGACTATAGTGGACCGATGTGGGAGCGGAGACGAACTGACTCAGAATATGAACCGGATAAGAGATATCCGGACGAGTGACAGCTAGATAGACAAGACTGCCAACAAGATGACGATAACACGTCGGGTCAGGGAGGGGATCACCATCAGTAGCACGGAAGTGAACATTGAGCTCCATAGGAGTCTCAACAATGCGTTCGTCAGTAAGAGCAGCACGAGCAAGAAGATCTTGGATATACTTTTCCTGGGATATAAAAAAGCCATCAGAGGTAGAAGAGACTTCAATCCCAAGAAAGTAGCGAAGAGGGCCAAGATCAGACATAAGAAACTGCTCACTAAGACAGGCCTTTACAAAGGCAATATACTCGGGGTCATCCCCAGTGATGACCATGTCATCAACATAGAGAAGAAGAAGAGTCCGACCACGAGGAGAAAGGTGAATAAACAATGCTGGATCATGAGCACTTGCTGAAAAACCAGCAGCAGTGACCACAAAGGCAAAACGCTCAAACCAGGCACGGGGGGCTTGCTTAAGGCCATAGAGAGAGCGACGAAGACGACAGACCATGCCATCAGGAACAGAATACCCAGGTGGTGGCTGCATGTACACCTCCTCACGCAGCTCACCATTAAGAAAAGCATTCTTAACATCAAGCTGAGATATAGACCAGTGGCGTGCAGAGGCAACGGCAAGAAGTGTACGAACAGTGGTCATATGTGCCACAAGAGCAAAAGTCTCGTCATAAGCACGACCATGCTCCTGCTGAAAACCATGAGCCACAAGACGAGCTTTGTGACGCTCAAGAGAACCATCGGAGCGAGTCTTAACCTTGTAGACCCACTTACAAGTGATGGGACGGACTCCGGGAGGAAGGGAAACAAGATCCCAGGTACTAGTGCGTTCAAGAGCAGCAATCTCCTCTGCCATCGCAAAATGCCATTCAGGATGAACAACAGCCTGACGATAAGAAGTCGGCTCAAGAACAGCAGCACCAGCGGTGGGAAATCCAAAGCGATCAACAGGCGGACGAGGACGAGAACGCAAGCCATAAGTAGGCTGAGAGGAAGATGACGACACATCCACGGAGGCATCCACATGACGTGAACGACGAGTGTAATACTGAGGAAAAGATGGAACAATAGAAGGAGGAATCGCCAAGGTAGAATCGAGGGGTGGCGACGAAGAAGTCACCGGAGATGAAGGTGTAGAATCCGGTGACATGCTAGATGAGGAGACCGTGGAAGATGGTGGCATCAAATCGACTAGAGGTGGAGAAGCAGAGGGAGCGGAACGAATAGGCACAGGCTCGAGGGGGTGATAGGTGAGTCAGGAAAAGTGAGGAAAGAGATATCCTCCATTGAAAAGGTCGAGGAAGATGGGCGTGGGTAGAAGGGACGAGACTCATCAAAAGTCACGTCTCAAGAGATACGCATCCGACGACCGATAGGATCCCAACAACGATAGCCCTTATGCTCATCACTGTAGCCTAAAAAGACACTCAACAGACTGAGCGGTCAGTTTGGTGCGTTCGCGAGGGGCAAGAAGAACATAGCAAACACAACCAAACAAGCGAAGCATCGAATAATCGGGAGAACGATCAAAAAGACGCTCGAAAGGAACACCACCCTGTAGAGCAGCAGAAGGCTGGAGATTGATAAGATAGGTGGAGGTGGAGACGGCCTCAGCCCAAAAATGAGGCGGGAGAGAGGCAGTAATTAGCAATGCACGAGCCATCTCAAGAAGATGATGATGCTTTCGCTCAGCCACACCATTCTGAGCATGAGCACCAGGACAAGAGAATTGAGAGAGAGTGCCTTCCTCAGCAAGAACACCACGCAACATCTTAGAGATATACTCGCCAGCAGAGTCAGCACGAAGAACACGAATGGGTGAAGAGAACTGAGTATGAACCATGGCAGCAAAACGCTTATATATAGACAACACCTCACTACGAGAAGTCATGAAATAAAGCCATGTGTAACGGGAGAAGTCATCTATGAAAATAATATAGTATTTATGACCACCTTTGGAAGCGAAAGGAGCCGGACCCCATACATCATAATGGACTAAATCAAAAGGACGCTTAGACACTGACTCACTATGTGAATATGGTAACTGAATCTGCTTGTCAAGACGACAACCCTGACACTCTAAAGAGACATCTCCTGAGACAGACCCCAGAAGGCCTCGACGAACTAAAGACGACAACCGAGAACCACACAGATGACCAAGTCGATGATGCCACTGCTTGAAGGAACCAGTAACAGAGGCGACTGAAGCGGAGGAACTGGCGATAGTGGTGGCAGCAGAAGGAACATGAAGCCAACCAGAGTGTGCGTGCGACGGTCCTGGACAGAACAAGAGTCAACGTCAAGGATGACGCGACAACCAGAATCAGTAAGTTGACCAGCAGAAAACAGATTCATGGTGAGTCGAGGAACATGAGCAACATCAGGAACAGAGTAAGGAGTGGTAAGAGTGCCTCTACTAACGACAGAAAGTGGAGTACCATCAGCAGTGAGGACATGAACAGGAGAATCCAGCGAGCGAAGAGAGGACAAAATGGAAGAATGAGAAGACATATGAAAAGAAGCTCGAGAGTCCAGAACCCATGGGGATGTACCTGACTATGTAGAGGGTGATTGCTCAGTGCGGGAAGCATCAGTCACAGAATCAGCAGTACCCGTCGAGGAAGAACCTGAAGCCGCGAGCAGACGCTTAAGTCTCAGAATATCCTGCTCAAAGTAATGGCTGAAGCTATCGAGGTAGATGACGAAGTCCCTGAAGATGATTATCGCGCCTTGCGCAGGTGTTTCTTCTTCGTGTAGCACTGAGACTCAAGATGACCATCATTGTTGCAGTAGTCGCAATGTGGACGCGGGCGACCTGAGCCTCCAGAAGGAGTGGGCAAGAGCGGCGGAGCACTCGAGCGAGAAGGGGTCGGTGCAGCAGGTGGCGTAGGAGCACGAGTAGCGAGCACAGAGGGAACCTCCAGCAAACCAGCACCACGTAAGCGAGTCTCCTCAGCACGAATCTCAGAAAGCGCCTCCATGAGAGAAATACGGCCACAAGCAAACAACTGAGCACGCCGGGGCTCAAACTCCTTACGGAGCCGAGACAGGAACTCATAGACGCGATGAAACTCCAAATTGGCCTGGACAGCCTGGCAACAGGGGCAGGTACGACAACCAGCACTGCGGAGAGAATCAAGCTGGCGCCAGATAGCAAAACTCTGTGCATAGAAGTCATCAACAGTAGAGTCACCCTGCTGAAGAGCATGCTCCTGACGGACCACAGAAAGGTATAAGGCATCACCAGAGGGCTGATAGCGCTGATGAAGACGGGTCCACATCTCAAAGACAGTAGGAAGACCCAGAAACTCAGAAGCAAACTGAGGCAGAACACTAGCAGTGACAACAGCAGCAGCACGAGCATCATCATCAAGCCACTGGGTGTAAGCAGACAGAGCACCATGATAAATCTGAAGAGCCTCCTCATAAGCCAAAACCTTCTCATCATAAGCACGATCAGCAGCCTCATCAGCAAGCTTAGCCGCATCCTTGGTGGCCTGATTAGCATCCGGAGCAAGAACCAGTGGAGTCGGCGGAGTAGGGGCCACCGGAGGAACCGGACGTGGCGGACAGCAGACCTTGCCAGAAAGAACACCCCAGAGACGGATGCCACGCATGTGAATGCGCATAAAGCCAGTGAACTCGGTGTAGTTAGTACCATCGAAAATCACCGGACAGCGAGGGACAGCAACATAGCCCGATGCAGTAGACATATCTTTTTTTTTTAGCAGAGATCCAAAATCAGCAGAATCCGACGAGAGCAGCAGGGACGAGACCACCAGCTTCCAATCGGCAACAGGACGGGATCGGGGGAGCAGCAGGCAGTCGATCCAGACCAAGGGGCGACTGGCAGCTGGAGGCAGCGGCGGGATCCAGCAGGGGCCTGTGCGAGTCGGGACAAGGGCGAGCTCGAGCGGGAGCGTCCTTCTCGATCGGGTGAGGGGCTGCGAGCGATCGATCGGGGGAGGGGCTGCGAGCGATCCTTATAGGATCGAGAACGGGAGAGGAGGCCCGTTTCGATCCAGGACGGGATCCGAGCGGGACAAGGAGATCGAGGCTGCGGCCTCTATCGGGAGGAGAGATGGATCAATCGCACGAGTTGCAGCGTGCAAAAAAGTTAACCTAGCTCTAATACCATGTTAGGAATATGCAACTTGTATTCCCATGAGGCCATAGGCCGATATATATACATGTACAGATGTGAAACATATGCAGGAAACCCCTTATATAACGGGATAAATACAAAGGGGTACATGACTTATAATATAACTCTAACACATCTTATCCCCTGAGATATATTGCCTTTAATCTCTTGATTTTTTTCCCTGACATGCTAATATTGATGTGACACTGCCTATGGAGACAAATATTTCATTGCCGGAGAAGTATGTCGTACGAGCTAAACGCACTGGAAAAGGAAATCAATTTGTTACTATTGATTCAATACATAAACAAAGTCTGGCCATGACGCACATCGCTCCGGAGATACAGGTATTACAGATTGGCACGATGACGTTTCAAATTGTACAGCCGAAGGAAGTGAAGCCCACTTTTCGAACCCCATGCAATCATGATACGGAGGGGAAGATGCAAGTTAAGGACTCAGGAGGATGCATGCGTTTTCCTTAGTCCTAGTTCGTTTCCTTTTCAATAAGTACTAGTCTGTTTTGTCTTTTGTGATCAACGTGCCGGATAATTAAATTAGTTAAGATGTGATTAGAAAGATAGGAGAGAGAGAGTCCATGTAGTATTTTTCTTGTTTAAGTCGGTTTAGCCTGGTCGTTTTTCTCGCCTATATAAAAGGCCGGCTTCGGCCATGTACGGGATAGCTTTGGTTGAAGTTATTTTCCAGAGATGAATAGATCGGTAACTCGGGGTATCTCCGAGCCGCTGTTTGATATTTGTTGAATAGCTCTTGGGGCTTTGTGATTTTGGCGTGAGATTGATTCCAGAATTTCAGTTTCCGCTGGTCTGCTGAAGATCGTCCACGTACTTCCTCTCTAGGGTGTGCGTGTTGTTGCTGTGGTGATTGCATCTACAAGATCGCGAGCGCCACGTCGTTTCAGGTGACATCACACCGTGAAAGATTGGGCAAATTATTTGTACCATCGATTTTCTGTCGACGGTCGCACCAAATATAGAGCCAGATATGCATGATTCATCATACACATTACAGCCAATTATCCATTGGTTCTTTTGTCCATAGAGGTGATTTTGTTTGGACCATTAGTCTAGGTAGTGACATTTTGATCGATAAGGCACAAGTTTATTTTCTTTATCACTCGGGCTACACTAAAGTAAGCATAACCGTCAGTGAAATGAAGGCATACAAATCATGAAGTTTTTGCCTTGGCTGTGTGCCTCGTTTAGTTGTCACTTATTTATTTCTTGGAAGTTATTCAATTCTCATTGAGCTTTCCTTATGCTTTCCATTGCTAAAGAAGAAATTTAAATATGCAATATTTTTAATGTCTGAGGAGGCGAGAGGAGATGAAAAAGGGCTGTAAGGTTGTACTTTGGTGCGTCTCTGTCCAATGATGGCTGGATCCATCTGACGCTCTTCCAAGCAGAGCAGTGCAGATTTGCTGACTGGTACAACATCTAAACCTTGGCTACCCTAGCTAAATTTTACATCTCTTAGTATCAACAAATAAGTTGGTTACAGTATATACTTGAAGATTGCAGCAGGCACAAAATGCTTTGCTAACCAGCCGGTTAATTGAGTTGTGCCTACGAAGGATCAGTCGAGTAGTTGTTTTTTCTAAAATAAATGAGGATTAGTTTGGTTGCCATGTAACGGTAAGGCCAGAATGGTGGTACTGAAAAATGGTTCTTTAATGGTCATATGTGTTGTGGAGTTGGAACTTGATTCTTTTTAAGTTGGAGTGGGTAGGTTGTCTATATGTATTGCATTATTTTTCTACGGTGTACTGTTCTTTCTAATGATTTTTTTTAAGTTAGTATTTAAGTTTACGGCATTATTCCGCGGTGTACTGTTCTATCTACAACATACTGTTAATATCTTATGCTTTTCAACATTACACGGTTAAAACCTTCTGTATAAGATCTTGCGCTTTCAACATCTGCTCATGGCGATGTGCGTATTCTGCTATGAACTGTTTACATTATAGAGAGTTGTGGTACCTACATTTGTACGATTTCTTTTAGCTGATGTTGGTTGCTCATACTGACAAAAGGTGTGTTAACAAATGATTGCAGAGCAGCGGAGAAACATGTTTCTAAAAATGTGCCAAAACTGATGGATTTAACTACAGGTATTGCACTATTATTCTACAGGTATCGCTGTATTGCATTATCCAACTGTAAGTCTGTTCTAAACTCTATGCCCCATGTAAATCTGATGGAAGATTGGGCCATTTAATTTTAACCAAAAAGGGTGATATGCTTTGAGTTGCTTGAATCTGTCCAGACCTGAAAATTAGATATACTTTGAAAGCTCGATATATGAGTAGGAGATAGTTGATAAAGGTGTACCTCTTGTAGGAGATTAGTAGTTGATTACCTGCTTCTATGCGGTGAACAAATGAGTAAGCAGTTTTAGTTGATAAAGGTGTAGGCAACACACCATTTTTGCTCCATTTTTTGGTTTACAAGTCAAGGATGTTTAGCCTTTCCTGAATATGTTAATTGTGAAACAGTTTTGATGCAATTTTTGAACCATTCAGTCTGTTTTGTTCGTGCAGTTCATGGTACCAGATCTGCAGCCTGCATCTTGTGTAGATTTGGCTACCACATTATATGATGATGTTTCACTTTGCTCAGTCAAAGTTTCAGTAAAAATTTGAATTGAACATATTTTTGTAGACATACAAAAATGGTCTGCATTTTTTACATCGCCCTGACATCCAATTCAAACTATATTTTCTGCCTAAACTGTTGCGTACCCATGAGATCATGGGATAACTCAGACATGAGCCGGTGTCCAGTGCGCAGTTGGGTGCATTATTTGGTGACATCCAGTGCTAACTGTTTTTTCAAGGCCACCGAGTGGAGTGAGGGTGAGTAGTGTGGCATCAGCCTACCGTTTATTTAGCTGGTTCTAGGATCTCCTTTGTTGCTGCATCTTGATCTCCTGCTTTGCTGTAACTATGTTCTGCTGCTTGATGTTTGTTTCCTTCTTTCTAGCTACATGCTTATTCTTTCTAGCCACACGCATGTTTTCCTTTTGCTGTGGGAAATAGTTCAGTTATATTTATCAGTAGCATCTCTATGTTTATAGATACATACTAGGAACATGCTTATTTAGTGTGGCCTTCTCTTTTTTATGCAAGAAGTGTGCCTTCTCTAATCTGACAATCATCTTATTTGTTGTTCTAAATAATTACTACAGGATGGAGCAGCAGGCATAGATGAAATCTACTGCAAATTTCTATTGGTTGCGGCATCTTCCGCCGAGTAACTCTACAAAACAGCCTGCTAGCATTGATTCTTGCAATAAAAAAATAAGTCTGGCATCATTCATAAAAAGCTTATAGACATAGATAATTTCTTAATACTGCACTGGTTCTCACCAGTGAGATTGTAGATGTGGTATTTTGAGAATACCAGTGTAATTCACTGGTCCAAAAGCTCCATTTCTTAATGTGTTTTTGCAGAATGCTCATTAATGTTTTTCTTTTCCTTAATGTACAAACATATCTATTAGATATGATTTTGGATCTGAACTTTTCCCTGTCTGCAGCTCACATTGTGGTATGGTCATGGTACAGCAAAAGGAAAAGATGTTTAAACTTTTTTTGGGCGTCATACATGAAAAGTACCTTTATTTCCATCGAGCTTAATTACTAAGAAAATGTTACCACTATTTCCTTACTAATAAACCTAAATGTTCTGAAAGTTCGGTCTCTTGCTCTCTTTGCTTATGAATTGGACACTTTCCCTTTCTTTAGTCCTTACACGGTTCCACCTCGCTTTGACTTCATACTTTGATGGTGTTTGTAGGTATGAAGACTTGAAGAGTGGTCATAATGTTACTTAAAGGAGGCCTCAACTTGCACCAAATACATGGGCATGTGCAACAGCAACTTATGTAGGTGAGTAGGTATTTATGCTTAGTTTTGACTTGAGTACAAAAAAGAGCTTGCTGACATATACAAGAGAATAGGCTACCCATTCTTGAATTGAATCAGATTGGTAGACTAAACCACTGTGGTGTACTCTTTGCTTCTGAGTTATTACAATCCAACTGAAAATAAGGGGAAAACAAACATGATCCTGCCATTTAAATTATCTCATGTTTGTGGAGAAAAGTTGCATAGTTAGCTATTGCAAAATACTATCGACCCAGTTTTTGTTCAATAGACGTCCCTTCTTCGAATGTAGCTTGAACCTGCGCAAGGGCATGGTAGCATGCTCATTCTATTTTTTTTACTAAGGTTTTCCAACTTTTTGCTGAAAGATAGTCAATTTAGTCATGAGCTATAGCGGCGTTTCTGTTTACTGAATTTTGTTTTGCAGTTCCCTTCTCTTGAATGTTTATTCAAATGTGCCTAATGTTTTTTTCAGGTTTCTAAAAACCAATAAATGCTGCTCTCAAATCAGTTAGGAGGCTGAAGGTAGTAGCTTACTGAACTCTCATTTCCGGAAAAATCTGGAGATGTCTTGGTATGGAGTTTCATGATCAACTTGCTCCAGCATAGTTAGTCTTTCTAGACTAATTGTTTGTCAGTATCTATTCTATACATGTGTTTGATTGGTTGTGCAAACATGCATGCATTGTTCTGTGTGGAAATTGCTTTATCTGGTCTGTTCTATAGCAATGTTTCCAGTGGCTGTTTAGCACATATATTTAGATAGTTGCATACGCATGCTTGGTTCTGCCAGAAAATTATCTTCCCTGATATGTTTTCAGATGCTATTTGGTATACATGTTTGTCTTTGTCATGTTTATGTTGAGTTGTGGGTTCCAAAGGTATTTATGATGATCGTTTGCATGGTGGGTCATGTCAGCGATGTGCATTGCATATTCATGATTCAAACTCTTTGTTGGGTATATGAAGTTGTTTTTGAATGGCCCATGATTCGTTTTTATTAATATTTTAGTTTAAGCATTTCTCCAGAGAATCTTGATATC